>NW_016161286.1:42155-44298 GCF_001687245.7 Rhagoletis zephyria
GAGATTGTGAAATTGAAGAAGATATAGAATATGTCAGCTGATTAACAATAATTGCTTCGAATAATTTGGGGATAGCGGAGAGCTTCGCAGATGTTCTCAGCGCAGTTTTTAAGAAAACAGTTCGGAATATGATCAGGTCCAGGCCTAAATGACGCTTTTAAGGTTTTTAAATAGTGTAAAACTTCACCGGAAGATATTACTGGAATATAATCAGAGTTGATTGGATAAAGCTCGTACGGATAGTCTCCACTTAAAGGGAAGTCTACAGAACTGAGCAAACATGTTGGCAATGAGTTGGCTGTCGTTAGGCACAGTATTGCGATAATGCATAGCGGACGGAAAACCATGTACTTTACGCTTTGAATTTACGAAACCATAAAATGATTTAGTATTGTTAATTAAATTCTTCTTAATTTTACATAAATATGAATTATAACATTTGTTATTTAATGCAAAGTGGCTATGCCGCTAAACTGAGCACTTTACGTAATCACTGTGTAAGCCCGTTCTTTTATACAGTTTAAAAGANCGGAAAAAAATTATCAATTGGTAAAAATAACCCACTTCTAGTTAGCTTTTTTGCGGAATTTCTATAAAATATATAACTTATAGTTAGCTAAAAAAAGCTAACTTGAAACTAGTTGACAAATAATGCAGGAGTAATGAAGGATATTGTTTTCTTTAAACGCGTTTCTATTTATATACCCTGCACTTCGCAAATACTTTTTCGAATTGAGGACAAATAAAACGAAGATCGAAATTTCATNACTCTTTAGTTCTCGTTCTTCATGAATAATATTATGTTTTGGTACTTTCTAAACAAATTGAAAACAGTATCATTAAAGTGCTCAACGCTATATATATATATANAAGCAGAATATGTAAATAAATATGAAATGTAATAAAATAAATAAAGTAAATAAAAAAAATTAAATAAAATAAATAAATATTATGTTTTTCTTATTGATATTTTTTGTCAAAAGTAGTTAGTTACAAGTAAGTTACATCAAATGTAGAGGTAACCACCCTTGACTACATCTAATGCAAAGGCAAACCACCGTTGACTATTTCGCGGCCATCGCCATAGAAATATAGTTAGNTGTCAATTTTCCTGTAATTTGCTCTCGCGAAAACATATCTAGTACTTGAACTATATGACTTATTATTATGTATTTCATTTACGATTTCGTAGCTTAACTCGGAACATCATCAACGTTAACGCGATCCAAGACCTTTCCAAACTTATTTGGACATATATTTATTTGTTTGAGGCAAAGTTCAGCCATTTCCTCCAGAAATACATTGTAACTATCTCTAGATGAAACTGGTACAACATCGGNGTAAGTACCCCGAAATTCGGGGTGCTTGTGGTCTAAAAAGTCTTTAACTTTGGCATTTTGGCAAGATCATACTCTACTCAATACGTATACAAAGCTGGCCATGCGAGGTCTGNTAACGCGATCTAAGACCTTTCCAAACTTATTTGGACATATATTTATTTGTTTGAGGCAAAGTTCAGCCATTTCCTCCAGAAATACATTGTAACTATCTCTAGATGAAACTGGTACAACATCGGTGTCAATGATGTTCCATGAAATATGTGGCAGATTTAAATCGCCCAAAACAATCATAGAATCGGATGCCGTAAGCATTGCATTTACGGTCTCAAGTAAAGAAACTAGCTGCATATATACCGATACGGCAGAATTAGGAGGGATGTAGCAAAGAGCTANATTTACGATTTCGTAGCTTAACTCGGAACATCATCAACGTTAACGCGATCTAAGACCTTTCCAAACTTATTTGGACATATATTTATTTGTTTGAGGCAAAGTTCCTCCAGAAATACATTGTAACTATCTCTAGATGAAACTGGTACACCCTCGGTGTCAATGATGTTCCATGAAATGTGTGGCAGGTTTACATCGCCCAAAACAATCATAGAATCGGATGCCGTAAGCATTGCATTTACGGTCTCAAGTAAAGAAACTAGCTGCATATATACTGATACGGCAGAATTAGGACGGATGTAGCAATATATATTAAATGACAGGAACACTAACTTCCTCGGATGGTATCGATGAATGCACCGCAAAAAGAACACCACCGCCGATTCTGCCCACGCGGTCACTCCTGTATATTT
>NW_016161286.1:44418-53227 GCF_001687245.7 Rhagoletis zephyria
CCTGAGGGCATGGAAAAGAATAATAAGTTCCAAGGACTGGGATAGATGATTTTTTCTGACTAGATTCCGTGGCTGACTTTTTAGGTGGACTAATAACACGCCTACCTTTATTTTCTCGGCTATCCTCAAAGTGTGGACCTAAACATTTTTTCGTAATTTCTCAACCGACAGATCCTTCCCGATCTCAGAAAAACCATTTCTGGACTGCCTAAAGAATTTAAATAAATCAACTTCGGTTGATCTACATTTTTGACAAGACCAACGAAGACCCTTTCCCTCGTTAATAGCGTCTAATACCCTACCGCTCAAACCAGCACATTTTATATGGGCAATCCCATCCATGGGCGTCGCCAGGATCGAATTTAAGGGGGGAGGGGCGACATATAAAAAAAATTCATCTTTACACATTCATGTTTCTGGCATGCGGGGACGATATGTACTTGCCGATTTGTTTTACAAAAATTATTTAAAAAGCAGACGTCTCGGTTGCTCAGGAAACCGGTTAATCATTTCTGCAATTATTTCACATTGATTCTCTAAAACAAATTTTCGATGTATTCCTCAAATGCATAAACCCAATTTATTGAAACTAGTAGTAACCCCCGAAATACGGGTGAGTACTTAGCTCAAAATTTATTTAAAGAACTTCGTGAAAGACAACAATTAATCTTGTATTGCTAGACACCTGATAACCCAGGATAATTTTTAAGNCTCGGTCAGGGAAATAATATTATAATTGCAGTCAAAACCTTTTAAATATAAGCCAGTTAATTTGGGTTTCAAACCTCTAACGTTTTGGTAGTAAATACTTAAATTAGACTTGCGAGTTAGTTTTTTGAGTCCGAATTATTCGGAGGAACTAAGTTAGACAGTGCAGCTTCAGACGTTGATGGTAACACTGTCAAATTAAGGTTTGACTATTTTTAAATGTAGACCTAGTGGATATGGCTTTAGATAGCGGAGGCTCCAATTCCTGAGGGCATGGAAAAGAATAATAAGTTCCAAGGACTGGGATAGATGATTTTTTCTGACTAGATTCCGTGGCTGACTTTTTAGGTGGACTAATAACACGCCTACCTTTATTTTCTCGGCTATCCTCAAAGTGTGGACCTAAACATTTTTTCGTAATTTCTCAACCGACAGATCCTTCCCGATCTCAGAAAAACCATTTCTGGACTGCCTAAAGAATTTAAATAAATCAACTTCGGTTGATCTACATTTTTGACAAGACCAACGAAGACCCTTTCCCTCGTTAATAGCGTCTAATACCCTACCGCTCAAACCAGCACATTTTATATGGGCAATCCCATCCATGGGCGTCGCCAGGATCGAATTTAAGGGGGGAGGGGCGACATATAAAAAAAATTCATCTTTACACATTCATGTTTCTGGCATGCGGGGACGATATGNCTTGTAACAAAGACCTTTCTTCGATAGAAGACAATGTTCTAAAAAGTTTCATATCATCGGCATACATTAAAATTTTTGAATGTTTTATTATAGAAGAAATATCATTAATGAATATCAGGAACAGAATCGGACCAAGGTGGCTTCCCTGANTTTGAGTCCGAATTATTCGGAGGAACTAAGTTAGACAGTGCAGCTTCAGACGTTGATGGTAACACTGTCAAATTAAGGTTTGACTATTTTTAAATGTAGACCTAGTGGATATGGCTTTAGATAGCGGAGGCTCCAATTCCTGAGGGCATGGAAAAGAATAATAAGTTCCAAGGACTGGGATAGATNCAAAGGCTTCACTGAAATCGGTGTATATTACGTCGGTATAAGCATTTTCTCTAAAACCGTTTGAGATATGAGTTGTAAACTCCAATAAATTAGTGATAGTAGATTTTCCTTTAGAAAACACGTGTTGAGATTGTGAAATTGAAGAAGATATAGAATATGTCAGCTGATTAACAATAATTGCTTCGAATAATTTGGAGAGAGCGGAGAGCTTCGCTATGCCTCGATAGTTTTCTATAGAGGACCTGCTGCCATTTTTGTGAAGTGGTATTATGAAAGACTACATCCAGGCTGACGGGAAAAAGCCATGTTTTAGAGACAAATTGAATAGAGTTGTTAAATGCTCGCAGATGTTCTCAGCGCAGTTTTTAAGAAAACAGGTCGGAATATGATCAGGTCCAGGCCTAAATGACGCTTTTAAGGTTTTTAAATAGTGTAAAACTTCACCGGAAGATATTACTGGAATATAGTCAGAGTTGATTGGATAAAGCTCGTACGGATAGTCTCCACTTATAAGGAAGTCTACAGAATAATTGGACCTAAAGAACTGAGCAAACATGTTGGCAATGAGTTGGCTGTCGCTAGACACAGTATTGCGATAATGCATAGCGGACGGAAAACCATGTACTTTACGCTTTGAATTTACGAAACCATAAAATGATTAAGGATTGTTAATTAAATTCTTCTTAATTTTACATAAATATGAATTATAACATTTGTTATTTAATGCAAAGTGGCTATGCCGCTAAACTGGGCACTTTACGTAATCTAGCCCGTTCTTTTATACAGTTTAAAAGAATGTGACTTTTTATTTTTCAATNAAAATTGGGTTTGATGGTTTGGAAGTTGAAATAGTAAAATGCGACTAATTAAACTTATAAGAAATAAGTAATAATTCGTTTAGTCAGTGAACTGTGTCAGGATAAGAATTCAGGATTTGTTTTCTTACCTTTTCAATTTTATACTTTTTACAGGTCTATTCTGCGCTGGTAACATCTATATATCNTGTTTTGGTACTTTCTAAACAAATTGAAAACAGTATCATTAAAGTGTTCAACGCTACGCTCTACGTCATCCCTATATATTGGCCAAGATAACTTTGAAAGTTCTTTGTCAATTTTCCTGTAATTTGCTTTCGCGAAAACATATCTAGTACTTGAACTATATGACTTATTATTATGTATTTCATTTACGATTTCGTAGCTTAACTCGGAACATCATCAACGTAAACGCGATCCAAGACCTTTCCAAACTTATTTGGACATATATTTATTTGTTTGAGGCAAAGTTCAGCCATTTCCTCCAGAAATACATNTTAAAAAATCAAATTCAATTTGAATTAAGGGAATTAGGTAATATAAATATGTATGGGTGCCGGACGACAAAGTTTGAGTACGTAGTAGTTTGTAAACATTTTGAAGAGGGTTGCCACCTGTTTGAAAAGTCTAATTTATATGAAGTATAAAAATATGGACGTCAAACGAATGAATCTTAAGAGATCTTTAGTTTGAACGTTTAGAATATTTTTAANCTTTTCAATTTTATACTTTTTACAGGTCTATTCTGCGCTGGTAACATCTATATATCTATATATATATATAATACGCGAAGGGATTTTTTGTGCAGCGTAAAAGATCTGTCCCGTTCGCCCAATTTTCAAAACTAAGATGTCAAATTAAAGCGTTTGGTCCGTAGATGTGCAATAAGGTTTTACTTTTTCGAAAAGAGTTGCCACCTGATAAAAAATTGCATTCAAATAATTTAATAATCAATGCCATCAGATCCACACCGTTCGTTCGATTTTCAAAAGTGAGGTGTCAAATCAGAGCGCTCTGAATTTAGGCGTGCAATAATGTTTAGCTTTTCCGAAGAGTTGCCACCTTTTAAAAAATTAAGTTCAAATTATTTAAAAAGCTAAACCGATTATTACAAAATGGGCATAAATGGAAATAGTTTTGAAACTCTTTGTTTCTTAACTTAACTTTATGAGGGTTGCCACCTGTTAAAAAATCAAATTCAATTTGAATTAAGGGAATTAGGTAATATAAATATGTATGGGGGCCGGACGATAAAGTTTAAGTACGTAGTAGGTTGTAAACATTTTGAAAAGTCTAATTTATATGAAGTATAAAAATATGGACGTCAAACGAATGAATCTTAAGAGATCTTTAGTTTGAACGTTTAGAATATTTTTAAGGTTTTTGAAGAGGGCTGCCACCTGTTTAAAAATTAAATTCAAATTACCTAAATAGTTAAATCAATATTTACCATTTGGGTACCAATCGCAGTAGTTTTGAAAATACTTTATTTCTTAACTGCGGGTAGGATGGTTTCCACCTGTTTAAACAATCAAATTCAATTTGAATTAAAGCAATGGGGTAATTAAAATAGGTATCTATACATATAATCTATATATATAATAAGCGAAGGCATTTTTTGTGCAGCATAAAATATAAAGATCTGCACTGTTCGCTCGATTTTCAAAAATTGGGTGCCAAATTAAATACTAATCAATGCCCTTAGATCCGCACCGTCCGTTCGATTTTCAAAAGTGAGGTACCAAATTAAAGGGCTAAGGGTGATAATGTTCAAGAAGGTTTTACTTTTTCGAAAAAAGTTGCCACCTGTTAAGAAATTAAGCTCAAATTAATTAAAAAGTTAAATCAATTATTAAATATGGGTATCAATCGAAATGGGTTTGAAAGTTTTTATAACTTAACTACGTATTGGAGGGTTGCCACATGTTAAAAAAATTTTATTAAATTTTAGTTAAAGGAATTTGGTAAGTAAATATGGTATCGCTATATGGGTGTTATAATATTTTGAACAGGTTTGCCACCTATTTGAGAAGTCTGATTGAACTATTTTATACCCAAGTTATATGAAATATTAACGATGGATGTCAAATGAAAGAGCTTTAAGAAATACTTAGTTTGACAATTTAGAACATTTTTGATGTGCTTGAGGGTTGCAAAGCTTAAAGGGCTAAACTAAAATTATTTAATAAGATAAATGAATTACTAACCAATGGTAATCAATGGAAATGTGTTAAAAATCCTTTATTTAAGAACTATATTTAGGAGGGTTGCCACGTGTTTAAAAAATGAATTTCCACTTAATTCATCAATTAATTGAAATATTTATAACAATGCCAGGTGAAAGATTTTAGTTTGAAAATACCCTTAAAGAGGTTGCCACCTGTTTGAAAGTCGAATTTGTTTTACGTAGATACATAAATGAATTAACAAAATATTAGTGCCAAACGAAAGAGTTTTAAGAAAACTGTAGGCTGATAATATTTTTAATTAGAATTGCCATCTATTTTTTTTCTTTTTTGAAGGTCATCACATCTGCAAAGATATTTCGAATTTCCAAAATGAGAAGTCAAATTAAAGAACTATTCTACATAGATGTGCACAGGTTTTATTTTTTGAAGTTACATGAAAACCGACACCATGCGAGACCTCTCATCACTCAGAAATGATCTGGATTAATCATTAGATATATTTTTAGAGGTTTTTAAATAGGGTTTCACCTGTTTAAAAAATGTAATTAAATGTTGGCGTTTTGGCGCCATGCGGGTTCACTAGTAAATTTTATAACCGCTAATTAAAGTGTCTGTCAATTTTTAAACATTTCGCATTCTGTGCTCTCTTGTAACCGGCAAATTTGGTTACCATCTCTTAAGCTGGTAACAAAATATTGCCCCGTGAAAAATGCAATACAGGAATTTCCACAAATCTTCATAGCTGAGTTGCTGAATATTTTCACTGCATTACCAACGTACCTAGAAACGCAGTGACAAGAAGTGGTAACATTTTTTGGTAATAAAATTTTCCGGTCACAAAATCTTCAGTAACGTGCAGAGTAGACCCGGAATTTCGCTGTTGGACATTTTTTACTGGAGATTTTAAACGAACGTACCTATTGACTGTCCAACATTTAACAGAATTGTTACGAACGGCTTTATCTGACCTAAAACCAGATTTTGAAAATCTCACCAAAGGGATCTTTTGAATTTTTTTTTATATCTATCTTACGTGCAATAGAATAATAATAAAATTAATGTTTTTCTTTTCTAATAATAATTTTATTTAAAAATAAAATTTTTGTTTTTCTTGTTCTTTTTTTGTGGCTCTTTGTAGCATTTTTTTCTCGTAGACCCCTTTCAAAAATATACTGGTTTCGCCGGACCCCTGCTGATACATTTCTAAAAATTCCCAAAGCTCGTAAAAAAATTAAATGTGAAAATTAGATCTAACAATGTAAATTTGCAACGCGGGTGAATTCAAAAACTAAACTCAGAGTGGCCAAAATAAAAGTAAAATATTTTCTGGTGCTCTATTTATAAAAATAATGTGATTACACACTTGTAGGTTTTAAAAAAATAGAGCACGTAAATACATCAAAATACTCCCTCGCTCGGAAGAGTTATATTTTTTAAGAGCACTGCGAGCGCTAGCGTTATCTTCACCATACACTCATCAAAAGATCGGCTCACTCATGACTTTCCACGTTGAGTATATGTAAAATAGTTTATTTGTGTCAAGACGCCCACACTAACCGACGTAAACGTACGTTAACGTGTCAGCTGACACGATCAAACTTATGGGAGCGCCATGTAAATGAAAACTCACCATCGTGTACGTGCGACGGTTACGCGTGACGTTTTTATATGTTGCTGTCAAACAGCCGCGACATACGCACACGTCGGTGAGTGTGGGCACCTTTAATGAAATCATTTTTATTTTTATCGCTCCGAGTTATCACATTTTTAAAACACAAAACTTAAAACATCAAAACTGCTAAGCTTTTTACGCCAAACTTTTAATTCCGAAACTGACAATAGAGAAAAGAACGAGTTTAAAAAAATCTATGACAAATAAGGCAACATGAGTTTTGCCCACCTGCATCCCCTCGATGCCTCTCAGTAATTTCTGAGCGAAGTATTCACCCAGTTTCTGATGGTGGTTTCGATTGCCGAAGGTGGGAGTGCTAAAACTGGTTGCGGACCGAGGAATGCCTGGTCTGAGCCAACTCTGGTCAAAGGATCAGATGTCTCATAACCAGGTACTCCAGAGTGACCTGGCACCCAGAGTAAAAAAACCTCGATATGATGTGTGAGTCCGGTCTCAGCAATGGAATCAAACCAGCATTCAGTCTCAGGGAACTCAACATTATAGAATCTCTTGAACAAAAGTAATGGTGGCGTACTATCCTGTAGCATTGAGAAGACACAAGTGCTCTGCCGCCAGCAATTGTCGCCGCGCCCTACTCTCTGTCATACCAGCATCCGGTTCTTGCTAGTCTGCAGGTGGCCTTTAATGCTTCCCCACGTATGAAAACAAAGTGACGGTAAGTGCAGCAGTGCGTCAAGAGCACTATACATCACTCAAAAAAATTAAAGTTAAATAAAGAGGCTATCAAGCGACCATTTTGGTTCTTTACATCGAAACCAGATACATTTTCGTGGACCCCCGTTTACAACTCATGGACCCCCATATTTTTTCACGTCACCGTGGACCCCTGGGGGTCCACCTGGACCACTTAGGAAATCACTGATTTAGAACTTAGATGTGGCTCTTTTCGGCGTCGGCCTTGCCCACCCCTGCTATATACATTTTCATACAAGGCAGGATTAAACAGTATTAAAAATATGCTGCAGAAACACAACAGCAAACAACAGCTGAGCTAAGAAGCAATGACATGCTATAACAGTAGGGGTATTCACGATCCCGTGCATATGATGTAGCATGGTGCATATATAGCATAAATAGCTTGATTGTTGTTGTTTCATGTATTCAAACAAAAACAAAACTAGCCAATCATGCTATTTATGCTATCTATGCACCATGCTAGACAGTATTCACCGGATCGTGAATACCCCTAGAATGTTTGAGATGGGATGACATGGCATAGCAATGCATGAAATTTTTGAAAATGACATTTTAGATACGCTGGGAAGAAGTTAAGCTCGAGCCCCCCGCTGCCCCTACGTAGCGACGCCCATGATCCCGTCGCAGAGCCAGCATGACACACAGGAGTCGCTTTTAACGTGGCAATTGGTGTAAATACCCGACATGTTTAATATTATATTTATTTTTAGGTTTTAGAAGCAAGAAATCAAAACAGTTTTGAAAACGATGTATCAATCAGAGAACCAATCAGCTGGCGAATATCAGTTGGATAGCTAAGTAGCGAATAGTTTCAAAAACAATGTATATTTTACACCTAATAAACACAACGCAAACAGCTGTAACAAAGATGAAACAGCAGAAATGACAAAAAGAGCAAAATCAATGTGCACAAACAAAAGCGATTGTACAACAACAATATATTATATGAAACAAAATACTCGGCACATGCAATTAAGAATTCCAAGTTAGATTGATAAAATTTACAGGAAATTTTGATATTTTACTTATCTTTAAATTGTGCGCCAGAAGTTTATTAACATTTTTTTTTAATTTTTTGCTTTATTAAGCGTAAACAGCTTTATAAAACACAAAATTTAAACAGATCACAAAAAAACACAGCTTCACAGCTTTGACGATTGCGTATTTGCTTTGACGCTTGCGTATATCTATATACTTATTTCTAAAAGGTATTTTTCTGTTGCCCAACGATATCTCCTTTATTATTTTATAAAAATTAACGAATGATGTCTCATTTTAAAGGGAGGAGCTCACGTACCTGTGAGAAATAGCCAAGTTGTTCAAGTTTAGTTACTTATTAAAAAAAGGGGTTTAAAAAAGCTTATTTGGAAAATGAAGCGCCATATCTTCTCTAATACTCCATCTAATGGAACAAATGCACAATACCAACAAATATCGAATTAAAAAAAAAAAAGAATAGGATCGATAGAGACCATTGAGGTGAACATAACGGTATATTTATTTTTTTTTGGGAAACAACAACTACAACAATTATTAAAAATCAAAGTTCAAATTAAGCATTTTCTTAAATTAATATTTCTCGAAAACCTCTTGGAATTGGACAATTTTGATGTCATTTNAATCAAAGTTCAAATTAAGCATTTTCTTAAATTAATATTTCTCGAAAACCT
>NW_016161287.1:0-14610 GCF_001687245.7 Rhagoletis zephyria
CAAATGTTAGTCAGAGTTATAAGAGATCCGAGTGCCAGTGAAGAGCAGTGCGTGTTTTTAATTTCATCAAATTTCAAATCACCTTATACCGATGAAAAAATTTCTTACTTAAAAAAAATGAAACTTTACCACACATCTACAGGTAAGGTCTTTAATTTGACCTATCATTTTTGAAATTCCCTCTCAAAAGTGTTCCCAAACTAGAATCTTCTTAAATCTCTTTCGTCTGATATTGTGATACACATGTCTTTCAATAAACTGATGAACTAATATGAATTTGATTGTTAGAACAAATGTCAACCCTCCTAAGTAAATGAATAATTTGAATGTATCTTTTTAAACACGTGGCAACCCTCTTCAAACATTCCAAATGGTCAAACTAAAGGTTTCTTAACATTCTTTCCTTTGACTTCGGAATTTTTATATTCCATATACATTTTGTATTACCTAGTTAATTGAGTTAGACCTTTCAAACAGGTGGCAGCCCTCTTCAAAAGTATTTTCAAGCTTAATCCTTGCTAACTCTCCGTCGCCTGACATGGCGATAAATATTTTAATTAACTCATGAATTAGTGGAATTTGATTTTTTAAATGTGTGGCAACCCCGCTAAGTACAGTTCAGAAAGAAAAGTTTTTCAAAGCCCCTTCGATTGATACCCATATTTTATTAATACATTAAACTTTTTAAATAATTTGAAGTTAACTTTCTAACAGGTGGCAACCCTTTTTCAACACCTCAAAAATATTCTTAGCGTTCAAACTAAAGATTTCTTGACACTTCTTCGTTTGACATGTATATTTTGATGTTTCATATAACTTGTGTATAAGTAAACTAAATTCGACATTTCAAGCAGGTGGCAACACTCTTCAAAATATCTTCAAACTACTACCTTCTTAAACCTCTTCGTTTGGTGTCCATATGGTGATACATATTTTTCTTACCTAATAAAATTTTTTAAACAGATGGCAACCCTCCTATACAGTCTGTTTAAGCTTTAAGAAACAAAGCTTTTCAAACCCATTTCTGTTGATACCCATTTTGTAATAGTTGATTTTTTTTAATGTAATATTTTAAAAGGTGGTAACTCTTTTTAAAAAAGTAAAACCTTATTGCACATAGAGTCCAAGCCTTTAATTTGACACCTTATTTTGGAAAATCGAACGAACGTTTCGGGTATGATGGCATTGGTTTTTAAATAATTTGAATTTAATTGTTCAACAGGTGGCAACTCTTTTCCAAAAAATAAAAGCAGTTTGCACATCTACAGGCCAAGCACTTTAACTTGAGACCCCATTTTTGAAAATCAAGCGAACGGTGCAGATCGATCTTTTATCCTGAGGGTGTGAGAGCATAAAAATTGCGAATGTACTTTTTCACATGCATTTTTTGATCACCCTAACGTACTTATGTATGTAGCTTCTGTAAAGTTTTTGCCAACAAATAGATCCATTACGCGCATCCAAATGTTTAACCACTTCAAAGTGTAGCTAGCAACTGAATTGAACAGTAGAAACACCCAAGTAACCGGTTTTCTTGAATCTTCGACGAACTTTGGTGAACTTTTACCGAAATCTTTTTATTATTTAGACATTGCTTTTTTGACTTTGGCAAAATTTATTTTTTTTTGTGTTCATTTGGTCATCATGTCATCATTATTATTGCAATTTTAAGTATTTGTGCACATACATATAATCTCAGTAAAAATGTATTTACACACTTGCAACACAAACTTATGTACATACATATACGTGCATACATTAGACCGTATCGCGGTGTATGGCCCGAAAAAAAAGTTAAATTTGTTTCAATCGATTTTGAACACTCACTATGAGAGTACTTCAGGAATCTAAAAATTTTGTTCGCGACCGTGTAAAAACATCTAAATCGACTTTCTCTATAACTTTTTTGTTTGATGTCCAATTTCTATAAGTGATTCATCGTTGTAAAGTTATTAAGGAAACCTACAGGTGCATATGCGCACATAACAGGGTGCCCTCGTTAGGAAAAGAATTATAACTTTTTAGTTTGAAATGATAGGATAATCTTCTCTGAAGAAGTAATTTTTTTATTAACTTTACAACGTATGTAATTTATAGAAATCGGACATCAAATAAAAACGCGGTTTAGATCTTTTTACAGGGTGCCGAAAAAAATGTTTTTACACTCCTGAAACAAAATGGGTAATATAGAGCAAAAGTTGGGACGTATTGGATCGTATGTGTCTTCTTCTTCCTGCGCAAAAAAGCCCGCACTATTTCTCCGGGTAAAAATGGATAAAGTGTCAAAGTGCATATCAGCTGTTTTGTGTTTACATGTAGCCTGCATTTACTGGGTGCTTTTAAGGACTAGTGAACGTCCTGTTGATGTATTTTCAATCTTTATATACTTAAAATCAAATTTGTGGAACCGGAATTCAATTTCCTAGTGTTTGCATGTGTGACAAAAACAAAAACAACGTGAATCAGCTGTTTCTCAAACTATGGCCCGAAATGTGGTTTTTTGCGTTCCCGTACTTCTAAACTTTGTTCCACTTTTGAGAGCAAACTGTTCGCTTATTCTATAATTACCGGATCTGGTCCAGATTGTTAGGGAAAGAACCTTTAGCTAGCGATATCTAATTTTGATCAGAAGCTGCTAGTCCCAGCTGGAAAACTATTTTCCAAAATAGTTTGCGTTAGTTTTTTAATGCAACTATCGCATAAACTTGAAAAGCTCAGCCATATTTGAACTGATTTCGGTGATTAAGGTACCCTGAAAGAGATATTTTCATCCGTCATATACTATATAGATGTATATGTGTGTATATATGTACATACACATTTTATCCCACAAACATATTTTTTTTTTTTATCTGTATTCTCAACTCTGTTCAGATCAGACATAACGCTAAGAACAAGTGAAATCGTTTAGTGATTGATCGTTTAAGGAAAGGAACCTGATTTCTTTTCCATGTAGGGTGAGACACTCTAATGTGCCTATATGTATGTACATTTGTATGTATGTATGCATCGAAATGTTGGTGCTAATTGCCTTCCAAAGCTAGAACGCACAAGTTAAACTGATCAGGTATTTAAGTAATTTGCAATTGTCCTAACGAGTTATTTTTTTTTTGTTTATAAAAATGTCCAAAAATTGGGGATTTTTTCTTGATCTGAATGAGTACCATAGACACAAGCGAAGGTCTTGCCAGTATAAAAGTGTTGCACTGTTTGTAAACAATTTCAGTCGTAGATATTTGGTGAATTAAGACAAGAAATAAGAAAATAGAAATGGGCTCACTCAGAATGTTTGTTTTCGCCTTGGCTGTGCTTCTAGCTGTTACATTCAGCACAGCTGCGGATCTGGACGGTGAACTGGTGCGCACGAAACGCCAATTTGGTGGCGGATATGGCGGATTTCCCGGTTATGGCGGCGGATTTGGCGGGTTTGGTCGTGGCGGACATGGCGGATTTGGCGGTCGCGGATATGGCGGATTTGGTGGATTTGGCGGTGGCAGAAGGTACGGCGGCTATGGAGGAGGCTATGGGGGCTATGGGGGCTATGGAGGCTTTGGCCGTTAATTCGGATTTATAGATTCACAAAATTGCTACATAGTTGTTATCAGTACTGATTTAATAAAAAATTGCGAGTGTTGCCAAATCACTTTAAACCTTGTTTCTTCATTATTACCAAAGCAGGTCCAGAAATCTCTGCAATCAATTTCGGTTCTATTTCCGAAATTAACCGCTTGGTTTTCTTGTTTGCCCCCCGTCCCTCTCTGCGAACGCTGCTGCGACACTCTCATTCAAGAATAACAAATTGTCAACGAACAGTACACAAATCGACACTTAAGCCACAAATTCACCCACACACTGAGCCACTGGGTGGGGCAAGATATTTGTAGCTATTTGTGTAACAACTTGAGTCAACATTTGTCATTTCATGTGGCAACATACATTCATACCTACTTGAGCAGCTGCCGGCTGTGTCTCGTAACCACTACCAACTGACTAAATAGTAGCAGCTTCATCTGGTAGCTGAGGAATATGTGGAAATCTTTGCGAATGGGGAAATTTGCATTTAAACTCAATAAATCCACTTTGCATACGCCAAGAACAGCAGAAGATCAGAGCAGAACAAACATTGGGAGTTGGGGCGCAGCTCTCAGCACATCTGCCTGTAAGAGTTTAAAGAAAGTACTGGTATTCACAATGCGTGCAACCATTAAATTTAGCTTTACCACTGATTTGCCAAAGCTTTGGCACGCTTAGTGCGTAATCATCTACATCGTAATGCTCAAACAGATTTCATTTACATGGCATGCCTTTACATATACATACATACATATCGTCGCCTGGGTAAAAGATTGTCGTATGTTAATTTCGGCAGGTGGTGAGAAATCGCGATTGAAGTTTGGAAGGCAATTTCTCAAAAACGCGAATATAGATTTTCTCCAAAGTCTCTGAAAATGTTTGTCGTAAGCGTCATTTGTCCACAATTTGGCAGCCACTTTGTATGAAATACGACAAAATGTGATCAAAATTTCTACGAAATTAACGACACTTTTTACTCAATATCTCGGAAACTGAAGGAGATATTCAAAAATAGAGAACGCCAATCGAAGGACCTTATTTCAAAATATATAACTGCACTTGGAACTAAAAATCGTCAAAATTGCGCTTACGAATATCTTTTACCAAGGCGACGATATGTACATACATAGATATATCGCTGAAGGTGTGTGACATGCGATATTTTTGATCAGTGTACAAAAGGCAGCATGCATAAAAAAGTTAATTTTCTACTCTTCGTCCTTTCTGGATGTTCTTCCAAATTGATGTTGGCATTGCAAAGCTGTCAAGTGACAAAGGCAATTTACTCGGAATCCTGCATCGGCCATGCTTGTTGATGAGATTCAAGCAAAATATGTTTTCGTATGTATGTAACACCGCCATTCCTTATAGCGCTAAGTAGCATCCGCTTGTTTTACGATTCCATTTAAATAGACACATTTAAAATTCTGCAGATGACAATCCAAATCGGAATTAGCAGATAACTTCGGACCATCCGCACTCTTGCGCTCAACGCAATGCTAAATGTTGTGTCCTTCGATGAGACAAGCAAAGCTGTCGCTGCCCGACTCCTCTTCCAGTCCTCAAATGATATCACAAAGGGTAATTTTAAATTAACCAACCTTACTAAAACTCCTCAAAGAGATCGTTTTGTGGTTACACTGACGACACTTCTCACAATAACGATACATATTTCTGGTCCACTGATCAGTTTTTAACGACGATTTTTAAACAATGGACTATGAGCTTTATTGACGTTCGTCAAACTTATCTGTGTTGAAACCGAAACTGCGATCAGTGGCTTTAAATACCTAATGACTCATTTAAAATACAAGGATCCTTTTCGTCTCTTCTCTACCGGTGTAAGTAAGCCTTACTTGGGAAATGGAGAGCAAAAATCGAAGTTTCTTTGAATGGTGATACTTTGTCAAAGAGAATTTTTCGATTCCTTACGGGACTACCAAAGCGTAACAAGGCTCGAAGTTGTACATAAGGCTGCAGAGAGAGCTACGTGTTTGCCAATGGTAAGTGCTCCTTGATCGTGGCTGTTAAACTTTTCCTGACAGGCATTTTTTCAATTGCAAATATAGCATCCCCTTAAGTACACCGAGTTGACAGTTTATTGTATCGGCTCGGGCTCGTCAAGAGCTACTGCGTCACTAGCCAATTTGTCAGCTCTTTCATTAGCTTATATTTTATTTCGGTCAGTCGCCCAGATTAGTGAGATATCTCTTGATTTGACCGTCGTCTACTGACTACTTTAGTATTTGTTATTNCTATCTTTGTTGAAACCGAAACTGCGATCAGTGGCTTTAAATACCTAATGACTAATTTAAAATACAAGGATCCTTTTCGTCTCTTCTCAACCGGTGCAAGTAAGCCTTACTTGGGAAATGGAGAGCAAAAATCGAAGTTTCTTTGAATAGTGGTACTTTGTCAACGAGTATATTTCGATTCCTTACGAGACTACCAAAGCGTAACAAGGCTCGAAGTTGTACATAAGGCTGCAGAGAGAGCTACGTGTTTGCCAATGGTAAGTGCCCCTTGATCGTGGCTGTTAAACTTTTCCTGACAGGCATTTTTTCAATTGCAAATATAGCGTCCCCTTAAGTACACCGAGTTGACAGTTTATTGTATCGGCTCGGGTTCGTCAAGAGCTACTGCGTCACTAGCCAATTTGTCAGCTCTTTCATTAGCTTATATTTTATTTCGGTCAGTCGCCCAGATTAGTGAGATATCTCTTGATTTGACCGTCGTCTACTGACTACTTTAGTATTTGTTATTGGCGAAGCCACTACCAAATGTGCTGCTTAGCTATGTGAAAAACATGCCCTTTGAGCTCCTTCTACACTCTACAGAGCTTCTCAATCCTAAGCACTTCCGCTTGGAAGATACCAACAAAGACGGGTAGTCGGAAGGAGAGAGAGATCCAGCATTTCAGAGAATACCCGCCAAAGCGCAGTCCATTCTGTACTCGGCAGTAAAAGATTCTAGGGAAATTCCCTCGATTGCCCTGCCTCTACTTCAATCCCGTCTAATAGTACATGTTTTCTTCAATTTTAGGTTTTCTTTAATGGTAGGTATAACAGCTGCCCGTGTTGGTTCGACCTCCTATAGCCTGATTCTTTGAGTCTGATGGTAGGGTCGCTGCAATTTCCTGTATATTTATGTTAGAGTTCTATGAGCACTTGCTGCTTAATTTTCTGATGCTGCATTGCTTATCCAGTGCTGGCCATCATGCTAACTCAACATAAGTTGATATTAGTAATATAATAGCATAGCTCATCCAGATATCAAAATTTGGCTTCAATGCTCAGTTTCTACAAAATATCTTTCTTCAATTCCTGAGGAAAGGAGGTGGTAGTGTTGGTTGGTTGGTAGAAGCTTCACCTGAGCAAATGCCCAGCACCCAGTTAGTGCTGATAAATAGCACCATTTTTATATGCTTTCTCAGGTATACTTGACTTTATCTGCTTTCATGATTCGTCGCTTTCGTCAAACCATTTGGATTTTTCCCGAGTGCGCTCTTCGTGCCAATCCGTGGCACTCGAAAAGATAGTGTAGGACCGTTTCCTTACTGCCCTCAAGATTACAACCAATAGGCCAATGTCCTGTTATGGTGGTTGTTAGTTTGACATTATCTTTGCTCGACCGCTTTAGCTATTTTTCTGCCTTTGGCTTGTCATAATGCGACCATATGTTCCTCGCAGTTTTGCAGCTTTGAAAGTTGCTCCAATGGGTATCAGCTATACGTGCAAATTGCAGATGCAGTTCCCTTTTTATGCGTCCGAGTTGACAGTTTATTGTCTCTGCTTCGGATTCATCAAAAGATACTCCGACCGTAGCCAAATCTTCAGCCCTCTCATTTATGTATATGTTCTTATGGCCAGGAACCTAGATGAGAGAGATGTCGATTAACTCGACCGTCGAGCTTAACGCAGACTTGCAATCTCTGACTGTTTTAGATTTTGTTAACGGTGAAGCAAGTGCCAAAAATGCCGCTTGGCTATCTGAGAGTATATATGCTTTTCGGCTTTCTACGCAGTTGCTCCCTAATGATTTACAAGCCCTTTCGATTCCCAGTACATCCGTTTGAAAGATGCTAGCTAAGTTAGGTGGTCGAAACAACAGAGCCAATTAGTATAGATTTCAATGAAATTTTTCTCGACTATCCTGCACCTGGTCCAATCGCGTTTAGAAGGAAACTTCACCTGAAAGTTTAACCTGAAATCTGTCGCAGAAGCTATATAATCTGACTGTTTCCCTGCTTCGATAAGCTTATCTCTCTTTACAAGGAAATATTTTTGTCTATCTTTGAAATTCATTTTTTAACTTAAGCTTATTTTTGTAAGTAAGTCTGTAAAAATTGATGTTCATAGACTTTGTATACCATAAATAATTAAATACCAAAATGACCGTACCGCAGCGCCACAGTTAATGCGAGATCACATCAAGTGCATTAGATAGGGGCAGCGTTACAGGACCATGAATATATTCTTCATCCCTTCGGTCTACTGGCATATAGGCTGAGATATTCCAATCTTCACAGGGTTTTATCAAATGCCCATACATGGCTCTAAGAAGGCTGGAAGAGTACTGTATGTAATGTATTAATTTTTTTGATGATGCGCACATCTTCATGTAGGTATATGTATATAAGCATGTTTACCTGCCGATAGTTTACAAATTACCAATCTGATGTGCAGCCATTCCAATGCCTATGGCAAAATGGTCGTAAGACTTATGGGTCTGAAGTTATTTACTTTTTCCTCGGTTCTTCTTCCCGGACTAAGAATGAAAGTTAAGCCGAACTGGCTTTGCGAATCCTCCTTTGGTCTCTGGAGCATTATTATCTTGGTAATACAGCCTGGGCCGAGGAATTTTATGGAGAAAAATATTCATTGTAATTTTTATTCTTTCCTTGTCCAGGATTGATCCAATTTTCGGGTTGCAATTNGGGTTCTTCTTCCCGGACTAAGAATGAAAGTTAAGCCGAACTGGCTTTGCGAATCCTCCTTTGGTCTCTGGAGCATTATCTTGGTAATACAGCCTGGGCCGAGGAATTTTATGGAGAAAAATATTCATTGTGATTTTTATTCTTTCCTTGTCCAGGATTGATCCAATTTTCGGGTTGCAATTGGAATGTTTTAGGCGCATAGCGTTCGTCTTTGATCGCTGCCAGGAAAATAAGTATTATGGGATCTTCAAGTGATTGTTTCGCGGCATTTTCCCACACACAATCCTCTTCTCTATACGGGCTCAATGTCATTGTCATTAGTTCGAGAATTTTTAATATCCTTAGTGACCACTATTACATATATTCTTTTCTGAGCTCAAGATTCTTCATTGTACGAACAACGAACTATGTCATCTGCTATGTTAAATACCCATAGACAGACATACATACATACGCATATATACATACTAATTTCCTCAAACATATCCTTACTAATATTATAAATCCGAAAGTGAATTATATGTTTGGTACGGGAATTAAGGGAATTATTTATTTGACATTTATATTAAAAAATGGATGTCAAGAGGCTTAAAAAAGTTTTAGTTTGAATATATTTTNTGCATTTTCCCACACACAATCCTCTTCTCTATACGGGCTCAATGTCATTGTCATGGGTTCGAGAATTTTTAATATCCTTAGTGACCGCTATTACATATATTCTTTTCTGAGCTCAAGATTCTTCATTGTACGCTCATTAGCAAACAACGAACTATGTCATCTTCCTCA
The DNA here is from genome assembly GCF_001687245.7 of Rhagoletis zephyria. Classification (NCBI taxonomy): domain Eukaryota; kingdom Metazoa; phylum Arthropoda; class Insecta; order Diptera; family Tephritidae; genus Rhagoletis; species Rhagoletis zephyria. The sequence continues at coordinate 9,296 of NW_016161287.1, forward strand.
AACATATCCTAACTAATATTATAAATCCGAAAGTGAATTATTTGTTTGGTACGGGAATTGAGGGAATTATTTATTTGACATTTATATTAAAAAAATGGATGTCAAGAGGCTTAAAAAAGTTTTAGTTTGAATATATTTTGGGAAGGGTTGCCATCTGGTTTCAAAGTAAAATTTAAAGAAATTATTCGCAAGCTATCTGAAAACGAAACATTGTTAAGAGACCTTCAGATTGAACATTTAAAATGTTAATGAGTTGGTCTACAAGGGTTGCCACCCGATTAAGAAATTAAATTAAATTCATTTAAATGAATTACTACAATGTGGGTAACAATCGAAATATTTTTAAAAGGGTTTTTTGTTCTAAACTACATGAAGGAGAGCTGCCACTTGTTTGAGAAATCCAATTCTGCTTGAACTAAGGGATTTAGGTAATTGGAATATGTATTTATCACAAAATGGGTGTCAGGCCAAAGAGGTTTTAATAAGGTTTCAGTTGGAAAATATTTTGGAGAGGGTTGCCACCTGTTTTGAAAGTGGAAGTTAAATGAATTATACTCAAATGAAAGTGTCAAACATTAGAGTATTAGAAGAGGGATGCCACCTGTTTTAAACCCAAATTCAAATACACAACATGCACAGGTATGTTTCTTTATGAATATCTACATACAAATAATTAATGTTTGACCTCTGGACATAAGGCTGTCTTCTCCTTCTAAGGTGGCATGTATCATTTTACGACACCAGCCGCAACTCTCCAACAGAACTGAATTTTCAAAATATGTAAGTTTTGTCTCAAAAGTTATACGTAGGCTTGGCATCCCATTCATATTTTGGCACAACGATGCAATCGAATGAATGAGTGGAAGAATGGTCGCGTGAGTAGTTGCGCAACCAAATCTATGCAAAAGTTTTGCTGCAACAAAATTAATCAATGATTTACAAGAACAAAACAAGCAGAAACAAAGTTCGAAATGCGCCGAGAGATTGAAATAAGTTACGGAACCAACACCCACCCGCCCCTCGATATATGCAAGCGCACAGACGGACTTATACGGCGCATGCAAACTATGCCCAAAGGGTACGATAATTTCGTCCACAGAAACATCGCTGCTGCCGTTCGGCGTCTGCAACATTCGTGCGCAGAATTGTAAGTGCTAATAAGGACGCTGGTGTCGGCTGTTCAAGCCAGAACGGGGTGTTTGCTGATCCTTGTCACAACGGATGAGGACAGCGTGCCAACGGCTTGTGCTGCTACATAAAACGCGCTTTATTGAAAAGCGGCTATATCGCTTGCTAAACTTCTGCTGTAGTTGCCCACCCCCCCCAACCAGGGCCTCCTTTTGGCAGCAGTGGAAGCGGTGGCAACAACTCCGTATTCCTTCCATGGTGGCTTTGTAGCAGGCACTAATAATTCAATTAGTTATTAAAAAATCCACAGTGAAATTCGCAGCAGAAGTTTGGTGCGATACTCAATGGGCAGTAAAGCAGTACAGCGCAGTTAAATAAAGAAACAGCCTCTGGCGACGACCAATTCGCAGCTGGGTGAGCAAATATTTGAGCAGCGCCAATTGGAGGTGGTGCTACGCGCGCACACGCCAATGTCGGTTGAAAATGGTTTCTTCGCAGCGAAAGGCGTTGTGCGGTAGTAGTGCGATGCATGCCCAGATCTTTCTTGTATTAACTTAGTGAATTGCTGCACATTGAAAGGCATAAATCTGCTGGAAGTGCATTCTCATTGCGAACAAAATAAAACAAAACTAAAGAATATTTGCTTCTAACACTTGCACATAAACACTTCCAACACTCCCTTTGGGTTGGTGCTCTACTTGCCGTTATGATTATTGCAGAGTTCAATAGAGCACCAACTGTGAAACAGTATTCCAGGGATCACATTTATCTGATAGGAGAGACCCCGTCGCTGAATGAAGCTGGTTGAACTTAATTTAATGGCTTCAGGTTAGAGATCTGCTCAATGTAGTTCAGACGCTTTACTTTTAGGTTAGCTTTTAAGGATAAGATTAGTTCATTGGTGTCTTTGTAAAACTGCCTATCGATCAGTTACGAAACCGTCTATCTTAAAGCACTTATTTTCTTTAAGGCGGATAGGCGGTACTTGATCTATCTGACATTTTAAAAATTGTTTTCGGATTAACGTTCGTGTGATTTTTATACATGGATTTGACTGAGTTCAGACACGGAACATTTTGTTCCGGCAGCTCGTTACTTGCTCGTGCTCGGGCAACACGCTTTGTGCTCTCGTTCATCGGAGTGTACAAAAGAGTTGCTCTGTATGAATGCGACGGGCAACACCAAAACAGAAGTTCCCGAAAATTAGCAGCAAAAGTTTCCGTGTCTAAACTCAGTCTTTGCAAGTGTCCGATGGGCGGTTTTTTCCACTGCGATAAGAGTTCATGGATTGTGACAAACCGTTATTCATCAAACGGTTCACTAATTCACAAACCTAAAACTGGAGCTCTACTACAGCAAACCTTGGAAACGAATGCACGTAAAACAGCAATCGAGGTCCAAGGGGACCTAATAAAGATTTTAAGATGACTACTGACGGATAGAAGAATATGGATAAATTGTATATACCGCATTTTTTTTTCTACTCCTATTTTTACGCATGTAAGGGTGCACTTAAATGAGTTGCTGCAAAATTACTTCCGCATAATTAGTTTGTTAAAAGGCTGCATAAATCCAAATGCATTTATAAAGCATAAATACAATTAGAAAACAGCAACAAAATTGTCGACGACAGAACAATATTAGAAAGCACATAAAAAAAGCCAAAAGCCGTTACCTAAACGATAAAACGTTTCTTTGTCTGAGCAGCTTAAATGAGAAAAGTGAATATCACTTAGCCTTAATGGCTTATGCAACGGCGAAAAAGAGGAACAAGATGACACTGCAACAGCAACAAAGCCTGCCGTGCTACAAGTACGTTCTACTTACCACTGCGGATAGCTCGGAGCCCAAAGCAGCCCAGCGCTGCCAAGCGAAGAACACAGGATAAAGTGGAGCATCGCACCAAGCCGAAGAGGCTATTGTCACTTAGAGTAACGACAAGCTGTCAAGCGATTGTCTTCTTGAGTGGGTCGACGAAATGCTTATGTACATATATATGTATGTATGTAGGTATGAACAATTTGCAAGGCTGCTGGTGCAGTAGGTGGCGCAAAGGATGGGATGGATATTGACGTATTAAATGCTTAGATGTGGAATGCGGTGGAACCCTCGGTTAGCACCTTATTGGGTTGAGCTGTCATTTAGCTGCTGCGCTGCGCTGCGCTCTGCTCGGTTCGTATAATAGGCGACCCAATTAGTTAAAGTGTCTGTTAGATAAAATGCATGCATATGAACCATAAATGAAATGAGTAGCTGTGTTGTAAGCCACCTGGTTGCATTGCTGTGGTTGTGGGACAAAACCAGCAGAGATCTTTCCAGCCACCCATTTGTAAGGCAAGCGTGGTGAGAATAGAGTTTCTTATGGGGCTTTGTATATGTTTGTGGTGTGTACATACTAATGGCGACACAGTTAATTCTTTTAGAATCACGGCATGTGCCGTATTTTTTTTTTTGCGAAGACCAATAAATATTAGTAAAAGTGGATTAGGTTCAATATTAGGTGGGGAAACAAATGTAAATATGTTTATTAAATCCGGTGTTAAAATTAAAATCAAGCCATCCTTGAGTACTACATTAATTGATTGCTGCACTGGAAACCTTTTCTAGACCTCATAAAACGCTTTTGCTGTTCGAAAATCTTTCACGCCTCAATTTTCGTCCCAAGCCCTATGTCCTAGTTAAGTTTTTTCCGGTCTTCATGCCGAAAGGAGATGCCTATCACCTCCGACCGGCAGATAATCAAAAATATATACCTGTACATACATAAAAATTCAAATTTACTACATATCATCTTTTAGTTAAATTTTTTTTCGGCAAGTCTGTACAATTTGAAAATTTTATTTTGAGCCTTAGTGCGATTAACCGTCCGGGAATGGCACCACCTTTATTTCCTGCATCGTCAGTGCACGATGTTGCCACCCTCTGCGAAGTTGCATCCTCAATAACTTTTTTTATGTACCTTTACTGTTAACTCATTCCATGCCAAAGGTCAGTGTTAGCCTCCGACAATTAAGCAGTTGAACTCCCGCATTTCGTACACAAATTAATTAACGTTTGGCATTATTTTTATCTCAAAAGGCCCGGGTAGAAATTTGCATTCGACGCACAAACTCGTACGCCGGCTGGATATTTTCATGGTTTCAATGGCTCCCACTAATCCTGAAATATTGCGCGCATTTACTGATTTAAATATGTATATTTATACATTTGCTTGTACATATGTATGTGTATATGTATGTGTATATAAAGATAAAATAAAATGGTTTATTTTCAATTTCAATAGTGTTGCAAGTGTTTTCTTTAGCTATTAAGCCACAAATGTATAAACATACATACATACATATGTACACGCAATTGTGTAACCCTTTGGGGAAGGGTTGTCCGCATTCGCTTTTAAATTAATAGCTGGCTGGTAGATATGTGTGGAATTACAACAGGAATGAGAAAGCCACAAATTTCCGAATGATTTGCATATGAATTTTAATTTCCAACTTTCAACCAACGCCTCAACAATTAAACAAACACTGACGCGCACAATCACACACACACATACATACGTACAAATGTTACATGTGTGGAAGCGATTTGCATTCGAATTTATGAACAGTTGTGGCCACCGCAGGGCGACCTTTTGCCGCAAATTATCCGCCCGCCCAGCCATTAACCCGCCAGCGAACTCTTCCATGCGCCATGCGCCATGCGCCCGCAAAGAGGCCAAACAACCACAAAAAGGTCGTCTCAAGCGCCATCAGAGCCATGCTGCAGCTATTTGTCGCATTTCGTTTTTACATATGTACTCGTAATTCCCTCAGCTTGCCGACGCACTTACACGCTTATCACTTACAAACATTTGCATGCATTCGTGTTCTCCATCTGTGGGCGACAGACAGATGACTTCCAAGAGCAATTGCGCGCCGTGGACTTGAGAGAAGAACCCCCATAACTGCCTCCTTCGGAAAGGTTAAATCATAACGCGCCTGTGTTTTGGCGCACTTTATTACCAACTGTGGTACGGTGGCCTCGTACTCCGACCAAACAATATACAAATTTCTGTGATCCTTTGTTTGCATTGTAAGTTTTGGAATTAAGTGGCAACTCGCGCTCAATTTCCGCAACACTTTGTTGGATTATCAAAACATTTGCTCAACAATGAAGGTGCTTTGTACATAGACATTGAAAACAAAGAC
>NW_016161287.1:15514-53227 GCF_001687245.7 Rhagoletis zephyria
TTGTGATAGCAGGTATGGCCTTTCTCGAGGTGGTAAATCCAAGCAAAGGATAGTGAAAGTGAAGTAAAGAGCTTAGCTTAGCTTTGCATTCACAAAGCGCATTTACATATGTACATCTTCACATGTACGAGCATGTTCATATACATATCCCTGCAGGAAATGGATCTAACTATAAGCTAACTTTAAGTTGATTAGGAAGGAGCTAAAAGTCACTTATTATCTGTATATATTCTTTAACGAAAGCTAACTATATTTGTATGGCGATGACCGCGAAATAGTCAAGGGTTGTTACCTCTGCATTAGATGTAACTAACTTGTAACTAGCTACTTTTGGACATAAAATATCAGTAGGAAAAACAAAATATTTTTTTTTGTTTTTTTTATTTTTTTGTTTTTATTTACTTTATTACATTTCATATTTGTTTACATATTCTCCTGTAGGTGGTGCCATATTCCAACTACGTCAGACATAACTTCAAAATGATAATATGAAATTTCGATCTTCCTTTTATTTGTCCTCAATTCGAAAAAGTATTTGCGAAGTGCAGGATATTCAAATAGAAATGTGTTTAAAGTAAACAATCTCCTTTATTACTCCTGCATTACTTGTCAACTAGTTTCAAGTTAGCTCTTTGTAGCTAACTACGGGTTATATATTTTATAGAAATCCCACAAAAAAGCTAACTACAACTGGGTTATTTTTTATCAATTGATAATTGTTTTCTGCTGGGATGTATGTACATATGTACATGTGCCTTAGATTATGAAGCCAACAATTCGAAAGCCATGGAAAGCTAATACACATTCCTTTAGAAAGTCGATACTCCTTCTGAATATTTTTAGCACTTTAATGGCTGATTTGTTGGTCTTTTGCATATATGTATGTATGTAGATGCATATGTACATATGTATGTATGTATATTTATGTTGGTCTTTCTAAATAGTTCGAAATGTTGCGCTCTCTGACCGATTCTTTCATGTGCTTATCGAACTTTACGTAAGGACTGACACTTCGCTTGGTTGGCCGGCTAAACTTCCGTCGGGGTTTGACACGTCAAAGTTTGCATTTCACACGCGCATCTACACATGTGGCGCAAACTTTTCCATAAGACCTGCATTGGGTCCTTGCTAGTGGTAACAATAGAAATGCTATTTCTAAGTAAACTTTGAGATACGCAAGTTTGAATGAGGAACGGCCCAACTTTGGAAGGGTGAAAAACTTTCAAAGCGTCAACCATGGCACACAATTTTACTTCAGCTCTATGTATGCATTTAATTTACATACTACGTATTTGTATACATATACAAGTATAATGTATTCATATTTATACGATGATATCTAAAAAAAAAGTCCAATTGTTATGCCAGTGATATGATTGACATTTGCGCGCTTATGTCGAGATGCCAACGATAAATGGCAATGCAAAAGGACGAACGAAAAGCAATCAGTGCGGTGTTGGACAATCTTAAAACAGGTTGTGTAGAGCTTAAAGAGCTAAAATTTTGGGCACAAAAATGTTGCTTCCCATTTAAGTACCAAAGTCACTGCTCGGTACTAATTTCTTAGAATTATATCAATTTTACGATAATAGAATCGCATGCCGAAAAATTAAGCTGTAGCCAGTAACCGATGCTTCTCGGTCGATTAAAAAATACTTCAAGACTCGAGCCGTTTAGCAAATCATAAACGCTGACCGAGATATTCTGACGACACTTCAAGAAATGGATCTAAATTTTTAAAGCCTTTAAAAGCGACCTCAAGCTCAATAAAATTTGTTGAATGCCTTTGCATAACATTTTTCTATATAAGAACGTACCGTTCTGGTCCGAGTTCTAAAATGCAGAAAGGGATGCTTATGTAGATAACAAATCTGATTTTGAGACAATGTTCCTATCCATTCACTTACGGTGTGAGTTTTTTAATTTATTGTTACAGATTTATCGTAAAAATAAGATGTGAGATGGGGATTTGTTAATTTGTTTATGTAATTATTTATTTTACTTGCCAATACGTTATAGTGTATTATTATAAAGATTAAAAGCAATTTGAAGCTAATCAGCAACGGATATTTGGTAACACAGCCCAAAAAAATTTAACAACTGAATGCAGCACAACCTGTGACCACTGGTTCTTATATGATTTTTTCCGAAAAGTAGAATCTAGAAATTATTCAACTGACCCTAGTTTTAGAGATATTGGGTATTTAGAGTGATAGAAAGATACAGACGTGGAATATAATCTTTAGAACAGTAAAAAGTTAAAGCTGAAATATGGGAATTTTATTCAGATATTTATATAAATATTATTTTTATTTTACTTTATCAAATTCAAAAAAATTCTGCATTAACTTTATTTTAGGAGGTCAATTTACATACATACTTGTAAAATGTTTTTAGAAAATTTGTGAGTAATTTTATAAAATGTAAGTATGTTAAAATTTTGTACATCTTTTGGTCATCCGTTATAATGTACGTAAAGCAGTGCGCGCTTCCACTCCGCAGCGCCTGGGTTCAAGCCCTGGCCAAAGCAACATTGCAAAAAAATGTAGAAAAAAGGTTTTTTCTTAGTAGCGGTCGCCCCTCGGCAGGCAATAGCAAACCTCCGAGTGTATTTCTGCCATGAAAAACAGCTTCGGAACTAAAACTGTGACCCACTCACTCTTACTAAATAAATACACTGTACATATCGTTGTAATCTGGTGTGACGACCACTTATGAAGGACGGTTATACAAAAAGGCTTAGCCTGTCCCTGCTCGCCCGCACTAGACTACTACACTGGATGATCTTCCAGATCTAAGAGCAGTTAGTCTAGCGATGAACAAAACCAAGACTAAAAATACCAACCTGCAAGACTTTGTATTGCCATACAAACCACTGTTGGCAGTTATAATGTTGAAGTTATGAACAAAAAAAGAATAATTCTTCCCTGCAGACCCTGCTTTGAGCTTGGCAGGCAATGGAAAATAGCGTTCGCTCTTGAAAAGCAAAAACCATTCTCCACATGGCCGTTCTTTTTATATGGCGCACAAAAGGCGGACGATGCCTTGTTCGGGTGGAAGACGTTACCGCAGAAGATGGAATACTGAACTGTAAGGGCTTCATAATGATGTGTACATAGTCGAACGCATTAAAAGTAACAATTTCTTTTTGCATAGACCCTGCCTTCTAGTTAGCCTCTCTCTCTTTGATTTCCAGTTTTTTGAAAGTGATCGCCTTAAACAACTTTTTTTTTTTAAGTTTTGGCATTCCCAGCCAGTTTTCCCTAATTTCGTTGACGATATTGCCATCTGCAAGGTATTTTCGAACTGGGATGTGATTCGTACCCACATGCAGATGTACAAAATTAAAGTCACTTTAAATATTTTTCTGGCAGAATTAGAATTTGATTTGCAAATCCATTTTTGTATTTCTCTTTATTGCATTTAATTCATTGCCTAACAATTTGCTCGCCACTTACCACACTTGATCACAATAGGTGGCTTAATTAAGTATTTTATTGCAAAATGGTAAATTACACCACACACACTCCCAGCAAGCAATCGAGTTTGCAGTGCAATCAAAACTAAACTTAATCAAATTAAATGCAAATTTGAACATTGTAACCGCATGTTCGCAATCAAGAAACACCCACTGAAACCGAACCCAGCGCAACCGCACAAGAAAGCACGAGGCAGGAGAAGACAAAGAAGAGGAGAATGTTCCGCAAGCGATCGGATCGAAAGTCGGTTGGACAGGACTGGGTTAACAATAAAATACAAAGCATCGCTCCAGTTTCATGGTGGCACCGCATTTAGGTCTTTGCCCCGACCGAAATCGCCACCGACCGCGCCCTAGAATAGACTTAAGCTCTTTCGGTTGCTCTGTTCTTCTGTTATTCGTCGTTTGAGCTGCTGGCTTGTTCTTTAGTCTGTCGTTCTGTCGCTCCGCAGTCACATAACCAGAGCATAGAGGCTGCGTTAAAACCTCTCCTAGTTGTTGGTTTTATTGAAGCAGCTGCAATATACAAAATGCATCGCTGCCAGCAAATTGTTATTGCTGCATTCAATGAAGGTTCGCCAATTGTTCATACATACATACATACATATGTACATATGTATATGCGATTTTGAATGCAAGTGCGAAAGCGATTTCGAGTCGGAATTCTGAGCTGTAGGTGCTTGAGTGCCTGCTTAGTGGGCTGGCTGGCTGGTTAGTCAGTCGACTGTTCGTCGTTCTGAATGCTCTCGTTTATTTATTTATTGCCATTTGTTGTTGTTACTCTGTTCGAGCATCCTGTTGTGTTGATTTTCATTGTGGTTGACTGTTGATGGCTCGCCTTAGCGCCTTAGCGCCATCTGAGTGCATTTGTACGCCTTCCGTCCATTCATCCAGTGGTAATTGAGTTGGTAATTTGGCTTGTGGCGCGAATGGTGACAAATTGTCAGTGTAAAAAGTTGTGCACCACAAATATTTATGTGATTGCTGCTTTTTGCTGCTGTGCGATTTGTTTGAGTAGGTTTGATTATCTGCTGGTCGATTGGTTGATTGGTTGCGTGTAGGATTAGCGAAAATCCTAGCGATTTCCATTGCATTCAAATTCAGCAGTGGAATTCTGGCAATCGCTACACTAAATTTCCGTCTCCAAAATTCTCTAAATGAAAAGCAGTAGCGCCTAAAAGTACGCAATATGGAGACGTAACGGATGCAATGTGCAACCGAATCTGGTAGTATGTGGGACATGCTGTTAAGCGCACCTGCTATTCCTTTGGAGATTTTTAGCGATCAAAATTAGCAATAGCTAATGCTGGCATCCGGCTGCAGCTTTGCATAATGAAACCCCATTTTAATACTCGCCTTATTATTGTTGTATTATTATAGTTTAGCTATCTCAATTTAATACCAATAATGCACAATCAAACTCAAAGCTCAGGAAACACATACCGTCATTTCCGTGGTTTATGTACTCTTTGATATCAGAGAGTTTATGCAACTTTTCCAAACAAATTACCATTTTAATTATCAACACATTAAAATGCCATCAGCCTTACCGCCCTATTCCCACAACACTGACAAAATTCTTCATATGACTATTGTCACAATTACTGCGCCTAAAACACAATATAAATATTGTTTCGCTGTTGTCACTTACTCAGTAGGTCATAACAATAAAACTGACAATTGTCATACGACAGCTTAAAATAAATTTTCGGCATAGTATTAGGCGCAGTAGTAAAGGCAGTAGTCTGCCGCTGAGTTTTGTCAGTGGTGTGGGAATAGGGCGGTTAGTTGAAACTTATCTGTAGCATTTCCGCATTACTGTGTGTATGTAAATATGGATGCGTGTTAGCTTGTAAGTATGTATGTATGTATATTTGTATGTTGGCGTACAAATAATCGAGCATAATTCCGCTATGACTGAATGGTGAGAGGTGCGTTCTCCCACACCGTAGGTCCTGGGTTCCATGCCTGATCCGAGCAACATCTAAATTATAAAAAGTTCGGTCGGCAGACAATGGCAGACTTCCAAGTATATTTCTGCCTTGAAAAAAGCGTCTCCTACTCCTTCGGAGGCGGCGTTAAATTGTAGGTACCTCCCTTTTTGTTAAAACATCGAGGACGTATACCATAAATTCGGGGAGAAGCTCGGCCAAACTCTTAGCAAAAGGATAATCGCCAAATTATTATGTTGTTATTAATTCCGATTTATGATATACATACATACTTATCTATGTAAGTTATGCTTTGTCATCGTTCGAGTGGAGTCCACAACAAAACCACTTACAGTGCACTGCGTATCCTGGCTTCATTGAACAGAAATTTTGCCGTTAATGTTATCGCAAATTTTCAATTAAAAGCAAACAAAACTTTTTACACCATTATTCCGGACTAACGACAATGAATAGTGCAAATGACTAATGTTAACAGAGTAACGGTGCCCTGTAGGAAAGCGCGCTTCACAGTGGTTCGGATCGCAAATCTAACTGGACGAAACTATTTAAACAAATACTCGTTGATGGATCTTTACACCACTTCTTACCTAGGGGATTTTTGAGTCGCTGATTACGAATCTGAAGTCACTTATCAAAAATTAAAAAGAGGCGGATCCAATATGGCGGACGAAAATTAAAAAAAAAATCGGTAGATTTCTATGAAACTGGGTATCTGGGGGTTTTCTGGGTCGCTGATTACATATCTAAAGTCATTTACCAAAAATTCAAAATGGCGGATCCAATATGGCGGACGAAAATTAAAAAAAAAATCGGTAGATTTCTATGAAACTGGGTATCTGGGGGTTTTCTGGGTCGCTGATTACATATCTAAAGTCATTTACCAAAAATTCAAAATGGCGGATCCAATATGGCGGACGAAAATTAAAAATAATCGGTAGATTTCTATTCCTGTTAATAATTACTTTTGAATTTTGAGATTTGACATACTGTCACTAAAATGTAAATATCTAAGCCAATTGGTTAGACTTGGTTATCGCACTTACCCTCTGCATTTGCGAAGGTGTAAAGAATAATATGCAAGTGGTTTTATAACGGCCTTCGACGGCCTTTACTTTTCCTACTCTTTAATTTATTTTTTTAATTAATCAAAACGACGATTTTTCAGAATAAATTTGCTTATACCAATGTGGACATAAATTGCGCTATGACCTCTGAATCTACAGCGGAATAAGTGTAATTTTTTGTTTAGAAAGTCATTTGCAATTATGCAAACATCTGTGAGTGCCATTAGCAATCTTTTAAGTTAAATTTCAGCTTTCAAAATAGAGTTCTCAAATAGGCGGCGTTGACTTGCCTTTTTTTTGTTTGTTTTCATATGTTAATGCTTTAATAAATGCAATTTCTGTTTGAATGTATTCCAAGTACCATTAAGTATTTTAAAAACAAACAAATTTTGACTTTCGTCCAGCTAGATCTGCTATCCGAACCACTGTGCGCTTCTGCCGAACTGGTTCTGTTCTAGAGAATTTAGAACAATGACTAGTACGCGTTTGATCTCTGTTGTATGCTAGCATCGCTTTTTCGCTAGTTCCGAAGTAGTTCTAATAGAAAAGCTTAGAAAAGGCTGCATTTTTAACTGTTCTTATTTTTGTATCAAAATATAATTTTTTAGAAAAAGTGGGCCTACCAACTTTTCACTAAAAAAAGTAGAATACAACAAATAGTTATGTAAAAGTATAATATTTTGCTGCATTGCGAATGAGAAAATAGTTACTATAAGACAGGTTTGGCTTAGGCGATAAAGTATTATTACTGAATTTGAAATTTGACCCATTAGTTCGGGTTTTCCCCGCAGGGTGGTTTCGCACCAGCTACTGTCACGCACCCACATACTGCGCTATCAAATGTATCGATTTGCAACAACCAGCGCAACATTCAATGCCTCTAAAGGGGGTTCGATTAATGGTGTTTGATTGTAGGGTTGTTGTAGGGTTAACTATTTCTAGTTGCATTTTGACAAGCACAAAGTAAAGCAGGGGGAAATTAAATCCGTTACAGTCATGCCAGTAAGCCTTGCAACCTTTATCCCAAAGATAATTAAACGGTTAAATAATAGACAAAGTGGCGTACGTATACCGTAAGGAAAGTGCGCTCCATAAGATAGTGAGGTCTATAGAGAAAGTATTAGAATTCTAGAAATACGTTAAGTTCCGGCGGACTTCATGAATGACAAAAGGGAGTGGGTGAGTATCGCACATCAGGAGGGGGCTTAACATGATGCACCTCCAACTGCTCCGCATGACAATGGAGCTCTGAGGGAAATAGAAAGAGGCCGCCTAAATGAAATAGAAGCTGACTTAGAGGCCAGCACTCAGTACATTTACGGTATCAAAGACGAAGCGTGGAGCTGGCCGTCTGTACTTGGAACATGTGCGGCATGGGTAACTAAATCTGATTATCTTTTTATTGTGAAATCACTGCGACAAAAACATGTATGGGCATTTTTTGAGAAATTTATGGATAGCTTTAATTAAATTAAACTAGTAAAACTTAAAAAATTTTGCATATTCGTTTCGCAAAAAATCTACGAATCTCGCTTGTCAGCTGTTTATCTGCCCAGGCATTGGCAATCTTGCCACCTACGCAAACGAGTTTCTGGGAGCGCAGACCGACATTTTTGACTCTAAATTGCACGGTTTCAGCTGGAAAGCCCCTATCTGCATCGAAAGCCAAGCAACCTTGAAAACAACGTTGGCGTTACCTTATGAAACTTAACAGACTTGCCGTAAGGGTTTCATCCTCTGGGACCATGGGATATCCACTTACAGTTATTATTTCAATATTGCAATACTGCAAGGAAACAATTCAGTCGAGTTTGAATTTTTAGGGACTTTATGGCTATATTACGGAGCCAATGTATCTGAAAAGAAAACTCCGACAGATACGCGACGAATCGCACGAGTCTTACTCCCATTTTTCAATCCGAACCGATTCAGAAATTTAATGAGCAGTAATTAATTAACAGCAACAAATTTGTTGTTAGTATGCAGGTATGTATGTATCCATGACAATCACGTTAGGGGGGGGGGAGGAAACAATATGTCACCATCGTGCACCTAAAACAAAGCTACCGTCATACATACATACATACACATGTATCTATAAACAATATGTAGTCTCAATGTGCGCTCTCCAGGGAGATCATACTAATACGGGATGGCTACCGCATACGCCTCGCGCGTTGACAACACTTTGAAAGCGTTTCCGTTTTCAATTCGCATGAATTTACGAAAATGAAAGCACTGTGCCAATAAAAACAGGAAAATAATCAACACTTCGTTGGTGGAAAGCAGCGTTAATAAGCGAATGGCGTTGAATGCCATTTGCATTTCTGTACCTGTTGCCCCTGTGGCAGGCGAAAGGCTTCCGTCTCCGCTCAACCGGTGAGTTGTCGTCGCCTGTAAATGGATCGCCTTGTGAAATTCGGTAATTGAGTGTAATTAAAGCCTTTCTCGCTTGTAACTCATCGCAGTGTCCTGCCTGTCGTCGCTTGGTGGCCACTGTACACTTTCAGCTCGTTGCTCTCAAATTTCGACTGCTGGATGCTAGGTGGGCGCGATGTTTGATGCCTATTTGGTGGGTTATGGCGCTGCGCGAAACTGCCTTGGAGCGCTGCATAACTCTTTGGCGCTTGCTGTGCTTATTGTTTTAATTATGTGGCGTGAATAATTTTCGCCACGATGCTCGCTCTCTTACCCCTCCGCACTCATTTCATCAGTCGGTTTTTGTGTCATTGATAATTTAATTCTGGAAAGCTTGTGCTTTGCATGCTCCCGTATCATATCCTTAATGATGGTGTGGGTGTTAGTCAATGTTGTTTGATTTTGATTGTGGTTAATGAAATATCCGATTTAATTATGATACTTTACAGCTTCCGTAGTGGAGCGAAACCCCCCTTGTTGTCCTTTGATTCTTAAGTTTAATGTTTTCTTGAAAGTAATTGCATTAGACAAGTTTGTTTGGGGGATCTTTAAAGCCGTGTACATATCTTGCACATAGATTGTAGTAAAATTACATACTTACATATATTTGAAGGAAAATATATTTTATAAATTTAGATATTCCATACTAAGAGATTTTAGGTATTTTATTTCGTTTTTTTTTGCACATTTTACGGATTTTGAAAGTCTTGTCCTTGTATTTGGCTGCTTCCCACCATCATAATTCAGGAACACCGAAGACAACCTTCTGATGAGGATGCTAGACACTCATTTTGGGAGAGTACCGTTCGTAAGCAAACTTTTATAAAAACTTTGGCGACTAATCTTTAAAAAGAATTAGTCTCCATGGGGCACAATTGAGCATTAATTAGTTGCAATTAGTCTCATACGGGTATTATTGGAGATCGGTTAGCTTCGATTCATGCCTAACGGCCACAATTGGAGATCAATTAGCCCATTACTCGTCGCTAAAGACAGTGTCACACGATTGGTACAAAATAAAAAATTTGGGACGACAATTTTTTTGTAGTCACACGATTGGTAGATACAATACAGCGAACTCCTATTGAAAAATTTGAACAATTTGTTTTTCGCGATTGGGATAAAGAAAAACAGTTGTGCATTCTCACGATTGGCATGCGATTTGCACCAATTCTTTGGCAAACGCCCAATCATGTGAAACTGCCTTAACAGGCGAAAAATTAATTTTTGTTTTTAAAAGCTATTATGTACTCTCTTTAATATCCCCTCAGCTTTAAAAGGGAAAATATATTCTCTTCATAGGACATGATCGGACAAAAGGGCAAAGTATATTTCATAAAAGAGATCAAAAGTGGTATAAGTCGCAGGTATCCCCGGGGATCAATCTGGCGTCATTCCGGAGGCAGTTTTTTTGTAAGCTACAAAGCAAGACTCACCCTAGATAGGTTCGTTTGATCATAAAAACTTGCTTTGCGCAAAGTTTTCAAAATCGGACAACCCAATGAAAATATAACTTATACCAACTATTGTGGTTTTCTACACAATAATTTTCCACAAAAAAGGTCAACAAAAATCGTTTAATATGATTTACTAGGCCAAAAAACAACAAAAAAACCAAATAATTACGGACGAGCACGCCTTCAAGTTAAAAATTCTAAAAATAGAAATTAACTAATCAAAATTGCAGGTCTTTATAAAATCAAAACTTTATTGCGTTACACTGTCGCCTCCATGCGAGAAAAAGTTAATACGCTGAATTTGGGTTGAGCTGTTGTGGGGAATGATCAGAACGTCGCGCTGAGTCGATTTAGCCAAGTCCAACCTCTGAACACAATCTAGTCCCTCAATTTTCGAGATATCCGACTGAAATTGTGTAAGCGAGTGTATTTTTATAATAGCTGTATTTTTTTTTGTAAGCGAGCGACAAAAGAACACTCGGGTAAAATTTCCTTTTAGCTACTTAAGCAACCCTGCTGGTAGCTGAAACATGTGATTAGTTTAACGGGATTTAGACACAAAAAACAATAGAAATTTGTTATTATGAGAGGTATTTGCATAATATATATACTTATTTAAAATATAAATCATGTACATACGAAAACAAAAATTTCCCTCTCCAATTTCCCAGTAACAATTCACAATAGAGCAGTTTTTTCACTTAACAACACTACGCTTCAGGTCGCGTATTTTTTAACCGACCTAGCTGAACTCGCATAAATAGCCGATTTTTTGTTGTTGCTTTGCATGTATTTCGTCATTTGAGCGAGTGTTCTTTTGTAGCTCGGTTGCAAAAGAATGGACCTAATGTATTAATCATTTGTCGGAATCGTCAAAATCGGACCACTATAANATGCTCATATGTACATATATTTTGCTGTACGTACTTACTATATTTATACACTCGTTCCCGAAATTAATTCGTTATTGAGCTGCAGAGGCAGACTTTCCTGTACATCCAACTCTGCTACAATCTTCTCGTAAGCTCTTATTAAAGTGCAGATTAATTGCTCTAATTAATTGTTAAGTAGCTGAAACAACAAACTTCAGTTTCACCAGAAATGTTTACGCAGTTGTTAGTAGTCAATAAATGCGAGCCAGTAAACCAGATGGCATTTCCGTTTTTCATAGCAGGAAATCAAAATCGGGTCCGTAAAGCAATTCTCGGCTATGTTTGCAGTCTGCCAGTACTGCCTGTCCGTGCGAAAACATATCCGATCTGACAGACGAGCACAATAATCAGTAAACCAAAGAAAAGACGCAGCAAAATCGTCCAGCTAATGTGCGTTGAATGAGACGGGTTTCATAATCAAAATGATTTGTTTTCTGGACTTTAATTTTGCCAATGTAAACAAGTCAGGCCAGGCCGGGCCGCGTTGCTGGCTCAGGAACGCTATGAATTACTGCGGATTAATCAACGCACTCGGTGAAATGTGAATGTGTTTCGGTTTGTTGTTGTTTGTGTAACATCCAAATACATACATACATACATACATACAAGCAGTGAGTTCAAGCGGAAGTCGTTGGCAGCAGCAGCAGTCCGATTTGTCCAAACCACTTGAACCAACCGACAGATCAATTAAATAATGCGCTGCTGGAATCTACAGAGTTGTAATTATGATGATACATTCACTGCTTTTCCACACACGCGTATATGTACATATGTACATACACCCAGCAGAAAAAGTTTGCGTACAGATTTTCCTTACAATATTCATACTGTTTTTCATTAAAAAACTTCGTAAATTTTTTATAAAGATATATGGGGTACTCACAACGGTGTCATAAGTGTCGTATAGTTGTATGTCGTAAAATTTAAACGCATAAAAAGTATATTAAGGGAGTACCATCAAAGTCATATTATGCCTTTTCGCAGTGTTAAAAATTAGTTGGTTGTGGTTTCAAGTTCTCTAAACATTTATTTAAGCTAACGGTACACCGTGGTATCACGACAAAAACTTTAAACTTGTACAAAAAAGGTCTGAAAATTTGGCGAATATTTGTAATTTTTAGACTAAGTTGGAAACCTATACTTGAATGGTTTATATTGAAGAATGAACTATATTTTTCTATAAATGAACAAAATTTTATTCTTTGAAAAACATATATAGCAAATGTATGTATGAATATTTTTGAAAAACCTCTGTACGAAAACTTTTTCTAGTGGGTGTATGTATTTACATGTGTAGGTACATATGTATATATGTACATATATATATATTTTAGTTTGGCGCAATATGAAGTACATAAATCAGCAGCCCTCAATCTGCTTGTTGCTTTTAACTTTATTACCTGGTCCAGTTGGTGATTTCCAATTTCTTCATTAAACGCTGACTTTTCTTCTGTAGTGGCAGAGAAAAAGGATTTGCTTATAAATAAAATTTGATTTGAATTGATTGATCATTCCCAGCGGGAGACCGAGAGTGAGTGGATTAATTTCTACTCGAATGAATTGGGCGGATACGAAATATTACCGAACAAATAAAGGATAAAGCTTTGGCTCTGTGTACTTAACTATGAACGTATGAATGAATGTTTATTTCGATATCCATATCCTAATTCATACAGAGTTATGTACATACATATATGTACATAAGTACACATGCACATTGGAGAGGGTGACATTTAACAGACTACAGACTTGGTTGTGAGGCGGTTCATGACGCACCACAGGATGCCAGCCATTGTTGACAATTATTTTTATAGTTTGACTTTGATGTTTCGAAAATTTGATTTCAAGTTAAGGCCGTACATAATTAACTTTTTACAATGACCTCGCTGCTGGCGGAAGAATTTTCAAGTTCTTTAATTAAAAAAAAAAAAAACGCAGGAAAATAATATTTTCTTCCTAATGTATATATTTTATTTTATAATATGTATGTACATTAGGGTGGTCCAAAAAAATGCATGTGAAAAAGTAAAGTCGGAATTTGTATGCTCTCACCCCCTAGGATTGTTCTATATCGAAAAAAGTATATCCTTGTTTTTTTATTTTTTTTTTGAAATCAAAAAATATTTAGAGGTCGCTCAAAGCGCCCAAAATTTTTCATGTATTTATATATTTTCGTAGAAATGGTATAGAATAGTTAAAAATCAAAATTTTTTAACGGATTCCCAATAATAACACCCAGTTGTTTATATAACCATTATAATGTATAGTTCCGCCAAAAACACACAAAAGCACCAAAAAAATGCAATGCGGTGACCTATAAAAAATCGTTAGTATTCAAAAATGGTTAAATAAACAATTGGGTATTATTATTGAATGTATCCTGAAGAGAACCTGAGTTTTCCGATTTAAAAATATTGATTTGCAAGAATTTTATACCATTTCTACGAAAAATTTTATTTTGTTCATATAAAAATTTATGGAAAACTTTGAGCGCTTTGAGCGATCTCTAAATATTTTTTGATTTCGATACCAGCATATATTAACCCGTGCTGGTTTGAAGTTGAACCTTTAGTTATACCGAAGTTACTATAATACTTCTAATCTCAGAAGCCAGTTTTAAGTATTTTATAGTTTTATCGAATTCTTATCTGAATGAGTGGCCAAATGTTCGTATTGTTTAGTCTGTGCTGTAATTTGAGGTCCTTTAAATATTACTAGCAATCTATGCAAAATCAAAAACCATTACAAGATAAGTATTATCTCTTGGTGTAATATATTGTACACGTCGTTGATGAGAATGGTCAAGTTGCGTTCAGTCTACCTTTCAAACCACACTCTGTGGTTAGTAGCGCCCTAACGTAAGCCAAGGTCTTCACCACCACACACCCCTCTAAATCCACCTACCAGACGCTGCAGCGTCCTCTTTACCTTCTGTTTAATTTCTACACCTCGACACCTTCCTCAGCCACCAGAAGGGATTTTTGCTGATACCCTACACGGAAGATTGCTTCTGGCAGTTGGCGGCCGGCTATAAATTAAGTTGGAGCAGTTTGCTCACCTAGAACAAGTAAGGCGAAGTGTATGAAGCTGTGGACCTCCCAAAACACACCAATGAGATGCCTTCTAATGTCGTCTGAACACCCAATGCTACGTGTCACGGAACATACCTACATACATATGTATGTGTATTTATGCTCAGCAACCAATTTGGCTGCTAACAGGAAACACCCGATCAGACACTTGCTGGAAACAGAGCCACCTTCTAGCCTCTATACGAACTGCTGGACGGGATACAGACTTGCATCGCACAAGCATGGGACCCAGAGTTGTACAAACAGTCCTTACGCAACATTCACCGGGAGACCACCACGACTTTCACGAATTTGTTATTTATTTATTTTTATTATTTCAAGTTATTTACAAAATTGGGTAGTGATCCCAAGTCGGCATTTAAAAACTACCTTGCTATTAATAGAAACTGTACCTGGACCGAAATGGGCAGCTGTTTTGCCTGTTGCGCCATTCATTCGATCGCTGAGGTCGGCCTATTAGCAAGATACTTACGCTGCGGGTGCGAACTCGCCTTGACAGCATCACGATGGACCAATGTTAAGACATGCAAAGAGTAAGTGCTTCAGGCGCATAGTTTTTATTGTCTCTCACCACCAACTTCTGGTTGTCGTTGTGAAAATATAGTTTGGTCGACATGAGATGGCAGCCTATAACTTCGTTGCATCGACATACACGCTGAGCTCTAGAGCTCTCGCCTGATCTCATAGTAAAATAAATATTATAGATATAGTTGAACTTTTTAGGATAATTATTTAGAATTAAATCGGACAGCTAAAAATCATAAGTTAAACTGATCCAACAAGGATGGACCACCCTAATACGCATAGCTACATACATTTAATTATATTGACAATATTTGAATCCTCTTCATCATCTCCTCTCACATCTTTGTATATTTCTATCACATGTCTAACAAGTTCGCAATTGTCAGTCATGTCAATATTAAATGTCAAAAATTCACAGCTCGTCGCAACTTTCCGCAACCAATGTCAACAAGTTATGCACTCATGTGTAAATGCCAGATAAAAAGCGAGTTGAATACTAGAAAAGTATATCATCAAAATAGATTGGCTACACCATTTGTATGTACTCGTGTACGTATATATGTATGTATGTATATATGCCAATATGTATGGGTGCGTGGTTTAAAAATTCTAACTTTATATTTTTCCCTAAGAACTACATATATTTTCCCGCATTTGCTTACATTAGATTTTACATTAAATTTCCGGAATTTCAAGCCCGCAGCTGTGCTCATCTGGGTGGCAGTCAACTTTTCAATTAGCTAAAAACTCCAGCGTCTATGGGCTAAACCACGTAATTACGCGCTAAGTGGGATCCCCACACTGGAGCGCTATCGCTTAATACCTTTTATCCAAGCCATAATTCGTCTAATAACAAAAGTCTCATTTTCTTAGTTAGCTAGGAAGCAAAAACAAACAACAACAATTTTTCTCAAAGGTTCGTCCTGCTTGTCACATTGCATGCCTGGTCGCCCCGGTCTGTTAGTGGATTATCAAAGTCAAGGACTACCTGTCCGAGTAATAACTCCCATATTTTATTTTGCAGCAGTGACTTTTTCTCCAACATTTGCCAACTTCTGACCGCTTCGCCGTCGCTTCGCCTTTCGCCTCCACCTTCACCACACAAATATATAATTCATTCATTCACTCATTGGATTCGTTTGTGACAGCGTGCAACTTCAACTTTCCACCCTGTTGCTTTCAATGAATATTCGCTTGCGTCGCTCTGACGCCCTCTTGGTGTTGCAAATGCGTCACCCACGCTACAAACATATGTATGTACATACATACCTACGTAAACTCCGCTTCAGGGTGGTGGCAAAGTGCGAAACCGCAAATGTTAAGCAACCAAAGTCAATCTGCGTAACTAGCATGAATGCCGCAGCAACCGCACGTGAACGCACCGCTACATAACCGCTATGTGGCATGCCACAAATCTGCAAAACGGTTGCGCTCCCACCGCTGGACTGAGCAAAGCTCACAAATTTGCGCGTCTATTATGGCAGCTCATTGTGGGATTACCGACAATTCCGTCTGTCTGTCTGTCTGCCGTGGCAGTGGGCGCTTCAGCCCACATCGCACTTTTGCCTATTCGAATATTGGCAAAGGGGTGGAAATCCACTTTGGTACGGTATTTGATTTTTTAATGTTGCCACTGAATTTCCCTGCCCAGCCCTCTGCGACTCCTTGCTGTGACGAGTTGTTGAGCGCTCAATTGAATTGAATGGATTCGTGTAACTTGGCGAAGGATTTGCTTGTAAGTTGGTTCATTTAGACTGCATAAATGGGTACTATTTGGTGCTGCAAGCTAACAATGATTAGTTGTAATCCAGGAAAATGGTTGGCCATTATTATTGGCACTATAATAAATGAATGAATTAAAATCGAACTAAAATATTCTTTACTAGTCTCATTCGGAAGTCAATCGGACGTATCAGTAGACTTGTAGGTAGCCTCAACATCAGGTACTTGCTCATTCATTTTTTTTATTGATCTTCTTCTTTTCTTCTTTTTTGGCGCTTTAACCGCCTAAGCGATTTTGGCCGAGTTCAGCAAAGCACGCCAGTCGTTTCTCCTCTGTGCCAACTGACGCCAATTGGAAACGCCAAGTAAAGCCAAGTCCATCTCCACCTGATCTTTCCATCGCAGTGGAGGCCTCCCTCTTCCTCTGCTACCACCAGCGAGTTCCGAGTTGAATACTTTCAGAGCTGGAGCGTCGGTGTCCATTCGAACGACATGGCCAAGCCAGCGGAGCCGCTGTATATTAATTCGCTGCACTATGCCCATATCGTTGTAAAGCTCATAAAGCTCATCGTTCCATCGTCTGCGGTACTCGCCGTCGCCAACGCGTAAAGGCCCGTAAATCTTCCGCAAAATCTTTCTCTCAACCACTCCAAGAGCCGCCTCATCGGATGTTGGCTTCTGCGCCATATACCAGCACGGGCATGATGACTGACTTACAGAGTGTGGTTTTCGTACGTCGAGAGAGGACTTTACTCCTGAATTGCCTACTCAGTCCAAAGTATTGGATTTCAATGCTGACATTTTTTCATTGATGTTTCCCACTAATTTGTATTTAGTCGCCAGGATTGCTCCTTCGCGTAACAATCCCTCGTTGCTCACGTTTTGTTGTAAAATGTCACTTATTAGACTGTCTTAAGAGCTTACAACATTGAAAAAGCTATTTTCGATTTTGATAAGGCCTTTCGGTCCTCACCGATCCCAAGAATATTTTCAGCAAATGATCCGGTCTTTCATTCGATGTAAAGAGTAAGTAATATAGACTTAGTTCAGCGATTCAAATAAAGCAGCTGCACTGGCTAGAATATATCGCACGAATTGTTGCAAATGCTTCAGCCCTAAAATTATTCATCGGGGTACCCGCTGGTGTTTGCCGAGGAAGGAGAGAGGTTGGAGAGAACATACGGATTTACGTGAAATTTCCTAGAGTTTCAAGGGTTTTTTAAGTCCGCAGGTACTGAACATATGAACGAGGAGCGCCGAACTTGACACTGCCCGACGAAATACGAATTGAATTTAACTTTTTAAACAGGTGGCAACCCTCTTCCAAAGTGTTTTCATTTTGAACCCATATTGTAACAATTGAATTGACTCGAATTTGTTTTACTGGCGTCATTTAAGAAGAAGTACTGTCCGATGATTCCGCCAGTCCAAAAACCACACCAAACGGTGACTCGTTGTGGATGCATAGTTTTTTCTTGAATGTAGTGTGGATTTTAAGTATGTACCCCAAATGCGGCAGTTTGGCTTCCTAACGCATCAGTTTAGGTGAACGTGTGGGTCATCGCTGATGATGATATTTGTTTTTTTTGGAAAATCGGCATCAACTGCTTGTTGCTCAAGCATTTAATTGGTACATATACGGCGCTGCAAATGGTCTCTATCGTTCATTCAGTTCCTATTTCACTTTAATTTTTTAGACGTGTAAAAATATGTAGTTAGATCTTTTGTTAAAATCCGCTGAACGGTGCTGTGAGTAAGGCTAAATTGCTGTGCACGACGGCGAATTGAGGTTGTTGCGGCATGGTTCACACTTTGTTACAAAGCACCAATATTTTCGGTCGAACGCCCTGTTCGTAGAAGTACGGGTGTTGGCACGTCTTGCACTGATTCAGTTTCTTCGAATTTCTGCACTAAATGGCTAATTGTTGACTCATATGGCCGGTTAACGTTGACGAAAAAAAATCTACCGTATGGTATAAAATGAATATGACTTGGCGCCAGGCGATCGATTGTTTACTTTAAACAGATTTTTGTTTCGAGATTTTTTCGTTTAAATACACTTTCGTTCTGCAATATACAGATGCTTTTTCATATTTCGGAAACACAAAGCAAAAATCGAAAACCATACAAAAACATACACAACTTTTTTATTTTCCTTTTAAAATGCTTCGTAGGCAGATATTGAACGCAGAATATCCTGCAATCCAAGAAGTAAAAGCTAACACGGCTGCACACTCAGCTACAGCCGAATTGTGTACCTAAACACGTTTTCAAATGTTCCGTTTATATTCCTTACAATTATTAAAACAAATTTCATTTAAAATCGAAGAGCAATTCAGAAGTGATTTCTCTGCGAAAATATATTATTAACTTCTATATATGCAGGGTTGCCAGATTCGGGAACGGAGAAAGGAGTACATTTCTATTTTGGATAAAAAAGCAACGCAAGGGAGTACATTGCAATAAAAAGGAGTACTTGTACTCCCAAAAGCAGTACGTCTGGCAACCCTATATATATATGTGACGGCGCACGAAGAAGCACACTTTAGCGTCTTTTGGGAAATTTTACGGGACGGCCGAAAGTAAAGGTAGCATGATTTTACCCCTAGCTATTTGCCTCAGATCGGTTTTTAAAATTGAAAAGCAGGTGTTTGACCGTTTTTTTTCCGATTGCACCACGTTACAAATTTGGATGAAAAATGAAAAATCAAATTTCTGGACGCTAAGCTGTGTTTCTTCGTGCGGCGTCACATATGTATGTATGTACATATGTGCACATATCGAATTATAGGTATCTTCTCTAAAGTAATTTTTAAACGATATCTAATTTTAATTAAATAACAAATTTTATTGGGCTAATATATTGCCGATTTCGGCAATGATCCAGGTGGCGTAGTAGTGGTTGTCCTTTATTCATCAACCGTTGTAAATTTCGAATAAATTATGTGACATTCACTCAACTCAACTGGCAACGAACAAAACGCGACCACCATTCCTTGTTGTCCTTGTTGAATTGCAAATGTTGCGAAATGTTGATGCAAATGCCTTCATTTACATGGCAGCGAACATTTCAGTGATAATTAAATTTGCGACTGTGACATTTTTTGTGGCTGCAACATGTCCTTTAATTGTAGCTTACACGCATACACTCCCATGCCTGACGCTGACATTCTTCAATGAAGGACAAACAACAACCCTTTTGCAGTCAGCGTTACCCTCCGTTATCCTCACTCTGCTTGCCGACGTCACTTGTGATTTGCTAATGTGATAATGTGTTCATACGATTGTCACTGCGGCCATGATGCGCGGGTGAGCGAGAGGGGTGATGAGAGGGTGCAGCATCACATGTTGACTTGACTTTTGAGTACATACATACATATGTATGTATATAAGATTTGGCAACAACAACGTTGGCTTTGCAGCCGGTGACTTTAGGTGGCCTTTGTGTGATGTGATATATTTGAAGTGATATTGAATGTCACCACTGCGTTTGAAGTGAATGCATGTATGTATGTATGTGTGTACTTCTGTATTTCATTATTTCGAGTGTGTCGTGGTGGAGAGTGTCCTGTGAAAGGCTGAAGAGCTTTAATGCATTTTGCATAATAGTTTAAAGAGCACCAGCTAATGGCATGACTATTAATTATTTATGACTTTGGCAATGTGACAAGTTTGAAGGACTCTTCAAAATATGGTCAATGAATTAATTTTTCATTCGAGATTTGTAAAAGTGCTTTTGCGGAACATAAAATTCATGCATAAGTATCTAAGTTTTTGTAAATTGACTCCGACTTAACAGAAACGGGCTAAAACGCTTTTCGTTTTTCGTTTTTCGTTTTGCGTATTTTTGTCGGGAATGTTTTTTTTTCTTACATACAATTGTACATACACACATAAATATATGTATGTATATGAGCCTGTCGGCATATGTAAGTATGTAGACACATACATATGTATTTTACATACTTGATTTTCAAATTGTTTGACATAAATAGCGAAATCAAATCGTTTGCTAAAAAAAAAGAAGAATTTTAATCAAAAAACGGAACGGCAACATTGTTCTTCGCAGTTCGACGCCTCCTCGCTGCTGTGGCCGATACGATAAACCACAATACAATCGATTTGTGCGCTTTCACATTCGTCGAATTCGCATTCATTGTCAGCTTTTTAATTAATTGTGGTGTGAGTTCAACCCCCGGCAGATAGTCAATGCACAACACAAACATTGGTTCATAATCGAAATGCAGAGGAGAAATGTGCAATGGAATGGTACAAAAAAAAAAAAAAACATTTTAGATTTCCGCACTGTAAAATTCGCAGCTATTGTGTATTGTGTATTTTTGCAAAAATTAAAAAAAAAAAATAATGAATTAAACAGCACAAAGTGACGATTCAAATATTGAGCGTATCGTATACAACGGTGACAGGTCTAGCAGCGGCAACAACAAACAGTGAAAGCAATTTTACAATGGTTTTTGCGGTTTGGATGGCGCTGTTCGCTCTGGAGTGCTGATAACAACCGAAACGGATAGGAAATTAAATTTTTTCCAATCAAAAAATTTTCAATAGCTTTTGCCAAACATACAAAGGTGAATGTGTACACATGCCGCAAATGTATATATGTATGTATGTATATATGTATGCATGCATGTGTAAGTTTACATTTACATGAACGAATGTGTCGTAGCGCATTACTGGGAGCCCTTAAAATGAGTACTTTTTTAATTTTTGTGGGGTGGTCCAAACAAGTCACACATTCGCATCCGTTTGATAAAAAATCGTTTAAATAAATACCGTGGCGTTCACACCTGCCTGGGTTTCAGCGTTTATGTGGTACAAATTTCTACTTTACACTGAGAAAATAGTTTAGTTACAGCAACTATATATGTTTCCCTCAACACATGATTTGGTTATAGTTACACGATGTGGTTACAGTTACCAAATCTTGTGCTGGGAGAAACATATTTAGCTTACTCTTTTCCGAGTGTTGTCAACTTAATAAAAAATATCATCACACAACCTGTTAACCAGATAGGTACTGTTTTTTTTTGTTTCCTTGCAGAATGAAATGAAAAACTGTAAGCAAAATAGCTTTGTTGTAAAATGGTATAATTACAGTTGAGTGTTTATTTTCATAGCGTTCGTTGTTTCGTTATTCATATTACAATTTCAACTCTATAATCCGAAGCGCTGGCCTTACTCATGCATACATTTTTTTTTTAAGATTTCACATTGATTTACGGAAAGACCAAACGTAAAATGAATAATACAAAAGCGAAATCGTAAAACGGCGTGAGGAGGGAAAATAAGAAAAGGTGCTTGGAACCAGTGCCCGGGTCGAATAACGGTATGCCGCTATGAAGGAAATTTGTTGTGTGGTTTTTGGGAAGCGTTCTTTAAACCTGGAACGCAATTTTTTTTATTTTTAATACGTTCATACTAATTATTAGTCGAATCGACTAACATGCATTTAGCACTGATTTTTTCTTTTAAAGCATCAATCGTCAAAAAATATTCCATAAGTTATTGTTTTAATACTTTCTAAGCAAAATAAAACAAAAGTTATGCGGTTATGTTGTAGTTTAATGAACGAAAATTAAATTAAAAAAAAAATGCATTTCCAGAAACTTCACCACAAAACATAAACTACTTGAGTCGAATCGACTAACATTAGTGTTCTAGGGTTTATGAAGAGTAGCTAGTAGAAGAGTAGTAGTTTAAACATAATTCGGCTTAAGGGGTCGTCGATAGTTGATTGAAACTTTTTGGCTCTAATAGAGGATAAACACCTTTTCAGGCGCCCAGACTCTGAGACTGAAAATTAGAATGAACTTACATTGGTTTTTATTGAAATTTCTTAACATAACTTAACCTCAACAAACAATTCTTGAGCTAAGAAAAGTCATGCTTGTTTTTGCAAAATTGCAAATTACAGTTTATGTAAAAACATCAAAATAATACTAATAAAAATTATGTGAATATGTATAGTGAAATTCTCTATGTCTAATTTTTAACCGACTTCCAAAAAAGGAGGAGGTTATCAGTTCGTCGGAATATTTTTTTTTTTTTTTTTTTATGTATGTTACCGCATAACTTTGCACCACGTCAACCGGAAAGGTAGTGTCTCAGAAGTGGTCCCATACTAATTTGGTTTAGATCCGATCGTTGGATCATGAAATATATAGACATATACTATATATTTTTTTTTAAGTCGGTTTTTTTTTTTGCTAAAAATTACTTGTTTATAACAATGCTTTAAAAGAGCACTATACGCAGACCACCATTGCGTCATCGACTCCAGGGTTGAAGACACAAAAGTACCTTTTCTTAAAAGCGCCCTCCATGCAGCAGTTTGCTAGATAAACACACATTAAGGAAGAAATAATTTGATAAAACATATTGGAGGCCCTAAGAGCCAGAGTGCTAGCTTAACTGACATTTCAAAAAAGGATTAGGATGCAGATTAATTTGCGTTACCAGAATCGAAAGAGCTTAAAGTCCAATTCACACCTTCTAATTTTCTTTTACAAGATATAATGGGTAGCATAACGTAGGTGGATGGGCTTTTCAGTAAAAGACTCTATATCTTATACGGGCTTGCGGAATTAAACTTTTCCCCCTTACAATAATTGTGTTGTGTTTTTCTAATATTTAAGTATGTTAAGATAATATATAGCCTTTTTTCCTGGAATATCGAAATTTATTTTCAGTGATGAGAAATTTACGTGATGGAATTTTTTATAGATCTTTCCGTAGCTTAGTACCTAATACTAAACCAAATTGCAGAAAAAAACAGCGCAGGCCTATGTTATTTATAAATCCTTCATTCTCATATTACATAAACGATTTTTTTTTCTAGATAGGCTGGTTCTCATTTTCTAATATGTAAGTAAAATTTTGTAGTAAAAATAAATTTGTGGCATGAAAAATATAGATGCATACAAAGTTAAACTTTTTCCAAACACTGGGAAACTTAGATTGATAAAAGCCTACCTTCGATCAACCCAGGGTCAAAGTAGACCAACAAATTTTGCACTACATACTTTTAATCGAAAGTGAAATGGTTGCAAATTTGATTTACGATGAACATTGCGGCGAAAAAAGTGATCTTGCCACGGATCAAAAAGTACCTATATGGGAAGAATTAGAGTTTTTAGTTTTTATTGAAATTATGTCAAAATTCTTTTTTAAGGGGAACTTTATTAATAAAACTTCATACGAAATAAAAATTTTAACAGCATTTCTGATGATTAAGTTATGTTACATAATAGTAGCTAAATTTTTAATGATTGAAATTTCTTTTACGTTTAAAAAAAATTGCAAAAATCGCCAGTAAGTCCTAGCTACTTGAAACTTGCACTTTGCTGTAATAAAATTTATTGGGCTAAAAAAAAACTGCATACTCAAAAAAAGTCTGATTAAAAATTTGTAAATTTCCATGAAAATTTAATGAATTTTCCTGAGTTTTCCATAAAATTTCGAAACCATATTTTTATGTTTTTTATTGTAGTATAAAAAATTAGCGGAAAAAACTAAAATAAAATTTTTGGCATATATTGTAAAACATTCTCTGTGCCAATAAATCGTCGCTGGAATAATGAAATACTGTAACATGAAAAGTATAGTTTTGAGAAAAACGAATTGGAAACTTTTATAAACCATTACAAACCATACAAATACCATTTCATTTTTCGGGAATAAATTAGTGAGCCAAAGAGATATTTAAGAAAACTAAAGATTTTTCTAATAGCGTTTTCTTTTCTCGAAAAAAGGCTGCACTTATTCTGCCTTGTGTTAGCGCTGTCACATTTTCATGTTCTTTTCTCAGCCCTTTCACAAGGCGTCGTGTTCTTTTCTCAGCAGGTTGCGCTCTGATCCGGTCTATCCAATGGTGCAATTATCGAATAATAGTGTATGTGGCATTTACACTGTTTCTTTATTCGAGCGACGAAATACTCTTTTACGGCAGTGTAGTTGATCCAATTTTAGTAAGATCTTAAGTTGAAAAAACTTTCTTTTATAAGACTTCCTTGCGGAAGTTGCAGGCAGAGATCTGTTCTGAATGCAATAGTCAGCCAGTGTGTTTACATTTAAGAGGCCTTGATAGCGTTCCTCCAACGTACGAAGGTGAAAGCTATAACTCGTAAACAAGAGCTGCTAGAAATCAAATGAGGGTATATTTAGAATCAGCGAGGTTAAATTGGTAAACATCATCTGTCATAAGTTATTCATCAGGCCAAAAGTGCAATTTCGTTGGCCAGTGTTATATTTTCAACCCCAAGCCCCCGGGCCCACGATGGGCCCCTTATTCGGGCATATATACCCGACTATATCCCACTTTTGCGTGTTGGGACCTTTCAGTTGGCTTAGTTTAAAATTTTGCCTTTGAATTGTGAAAGTTAAACATGCAGGAATACATACATATGCTCGTACATACATACATACATACATACATGATCGCTCGAAAGCACCCAACTGGCGCAATTAATATTCATTTACCGACATATTATCTGGTCAGCAACGCACGCGAATACAAATCTCTCGACTGCAGAAACGACAGAAGCACCAAACAATGTCAGAGTTTGCAAACCATAACATTAAATCACTTAAAATGTCAACAAACCACACTCCCTCGCCTCGAATCCTGCTGAAAGAAGTACTTAAGTTGAATGTGTTTTTTTTTTGGTTTTTTTTGGCATTATTGTCGAGGCCTTTTTGTCTTGTCCCGGCCAGATGGTTCCCATTATCATAAACTGCGACATCATCGTAAAGAGATTATTATTATATCGTACGCAGTAAATATTTACAACACCAACAGTAACAGCCAGATATGTATGTGTATATTGTTATGAAAGCAGGAAGCAATGGCCAATGCGTAACAAACAAACAAACAAACAAAAAAAAAAATGAAAATAAATTAAGCAATGCCACTAAAATAAGTTCACCAGCAGCAACAAAGCTCTGGCAGCCAAGTTGAAATCTTAATTACTAGCTGAGCATTTGACCTCCGCTCGCCGTTCGCTGCCTGGTTTGGTCAGTCAGTTGGATGAGTCCATATGCCAAAAGTCCAGTGCACTTTTCGAGTACATTTTAATGCTGCTGTGTAAGCGGACACATGCTCAACATACATACATACATACATTCGCAAGTGCGGCGCCCTACGTTCGCACCCATCAAAGTGCGGCGGATTAGTCGCACCATCAGCATATTCAAAGCAAAAACATCAGCAGCAGATCTGGCGTCCACTTGGATGTTGGTGGCTGGCCGATGCAGTACTCCAGCCATTGGCCAATATGTGATGTGTTATGGCCCGCCATTTGCGCCCGGCTTCTGCTGGTCGGTCGGCCGGGTGTGGTGTGTTGCACTTGTAATGGGGGTTAATTAGGCTGTGCGCGCGACACGCATATATCTCGGTAATTAAGCGAGATACAAGATACGTACGAATGCAGGCGGCGCGCCGGGGCAACTTGCCTCCCAGCTGAAGACATACAAATGGTCGCTCCAATGAGTTTGCAAAATGCTAAAATATCTCAATGCAGGAAATATTTATCTCACATTTTTATATTAATAGTAGTTATACATACATACATATGTACATACTATACACGTGTGTGTATATTGAAGGCGTGTTCGTTCATGTTGCGGAATGAAGTTTCATCACATACAAGGATAATTTCTTTCCTCTTAGCGAGTTTTATCTTTCACGCAATCAAAGTAGCTATTCGCCTGTCCAATGCTTTTTCCAATACATATGTATGTATATATACATATATAACTGCACAGTCGCACCCGCAATTACTTTCACATTCTTGTTGTTAGCTCCCTGTATCTACTTAATCAAGTTGCTGCAATTTCAATGGTCACCCGGCAAGCGAAACTAAACTAAAATTAATTTATGGGGCGTAACTTTCACCAGTCACCACTTCTCGGCGCAAATTCACTTGCTCCGTTCGTTTTGCAGCTATGGAAAAAAGTGTTGCCAATTAATAATTAAGAAGAATGTCATCGCACTTTCTTCTCTCGGCTGGCAGAGTGCGATATGAACTTGCATAGATCTGGTGTTTTTATTATTCTTTCATTATGTTAATTACTAGCAATTGTTCTAAGGAGATGAATAGTATCTGTCTTTGCCATCAGCAAGTGCCGTTGTTGTTGTTGTGGTACTCGTAGAAGGAGGAATTCCTTTTCTCGTGACAGAGACAGAGACGGAGAAAAGTAGCAAAAAGTTGCCGCATAAATTGCGAAAAACAAATATACATTGACAGTCCACTTAACTTTTAGAAATATGACAGCCGAGAAATGTCTGCTTGAATAGGGGGAGACTCGAGTGAAAGTAAGGAACGCAGTGACGTTAAAAAGTCTGTGGCTTTCCAAGAGCCACAAATGAAGATTGAGTGGGTTGGGTGAAAAAGAAATGAATTTCAATTGGAACTGTGTTGCAAGTGCTCAAGGATTGATGTTTTTAGCTTTAAATTTATGTATTTAAATATGTACGTATTAATTTGTAGCGTCGTTGGAGATAATTTGTAACTACATATAAACAATATATTTTCTTTATGTATGTGCATAAATATTTTACCCATCTCGAACCAAACGTCGCCTCTTTAAATACGGGTAAACTTTTACTCAGCAATCAACTTTTCAAATAAAAAGATTTAAATACATACTTTGCTTTTTGTTGTTAGTGTTGCAGAGAAAATGCGAAAAATTAGAGATTCTTTTAAATATCTACATATATATTGCTCATTTGCTTCAATAATATTGTAATCTGTTATCAGATGAATAGAACAAATGCTTGAAACGAAAAAGTAACGAAATTACTCATTTTTTCATTGCCATTCGAAAAATCACAATTGTTTTTTTTTCAAATAGAATGTTCATATGCAATGGACGTTAGCATCAAATACAACATAACTGTGAAGTTTCACGAGTTTGCTACGAAATTAAAAAAAATAGCAGCGTACAGGATATTTGTCGCAGCTATTTTGTAATTTTAAAATGTTACTACTTTTTTTTATTTTTATAATTTGAGATACTTCGAAATGTTACAATTAAACGGTGAAAATGTTCTTCTTTCCAAAGAAAACAATCTGGTGTAATAAGACTTGTGTATCACCAATTGAAAAATATTACATTGATTTGAGAAACTAAAATTCCATTTTTACAGTTTTAATTGGCATACTCGAAATTCATTCTACAATTAATATATAGGTACATACATACTATATGCATAAGGAATACTGTATAAAAATCTGAAATGCCAATATTTAATCCCTTTTAAAAAACATGGCTTTTAATTTAAGGCGTTAGATAGCTACATACGTATGGTGCTACGGGGCGTATACGTTACATACGCAACTCGGGGATATGAGGACGGAGTGGATATTTTTACTTTTTTTAATTTTTCTTAGTATGCATATCTTTTTAAAATTTTCATTTAAATAAAATTTCGCGTTGGAATCTTGTTCTTTATAGAAAACTGAAGGTAATGCATTTTATAAGTTAAGTGCGCCTCCTTTTTCGATCAAATACACGTTTTTATCGAAAAATGTAACAACACGTAAAAAGCAAAACGAAAAATGTATTTACATATATAAAAGAACATTCAAGAAATGGAAGAAATTTTCTTCTCTTAGGTGATGCTTGGTATTCTTACATTTAGGAATTCACCCATACCTACGGTGACCATCCATCCTCTATTATACGGGACAGTCCTCTTTTTTGACCCATTGTCCTGGTAACTAATTTATTTATTTTATACGGGACGCCAAACGTTCTTTATTTCTTTTAAAGTCCCGTATTTGTCTCGTAATCGGTGTTTAGACGCCTTAACAGCTCATTAAAATGGCATGCCTATGAACGAGTTTTAAGTATCACTTAATGGTATATGATCTAAATTTTCTCCATAAACAGGTTTATTTTCTAATCTGAATGCCTGTGATTCGAATCGACGTATACATACAGTGGCATACAGTTAGTAGGTTTTGGCTATTTTTCCTTAGTTTATTTGTTGTTTGTTATTTATTTTATGAAAGTAAAGCTCGTTTCCTAACAAAAACCATATTATACCGAATTTGCAACATTGTGCAAAAACTATAAAAATTAATTCTCCAATGTTTCACCAAAATTTTAAACTTTTTAATTAGAATCTTAAGAAAAAATTTGGTTTGCAGTTTTGTAACTTCAAAAAATAGGTCGAATATACTTACATTGTATGAAAAAAGGTGTAACACCGCCAACAAAAAAAAATGCCTAAAATTATTATTAAGCCTTAGCGACTTAAAATTTCACTTTATTATACAAAAATTTAACAAATTTTACGGGGTAAAAATCTCGAGAAAATGATCCTAAAAATTTGTGATGTTACTAAAAGGATAATGTTTCAGGGCTAATACATCTTGGATCGCTTAAGAAGGCTTTAAAATCCGTGAGCTGTTATGGAAAAAATTTGCAAAATTATTTTTTGTCCCGTATTCGGCTCTCATAGATATGGTCCCTGTACCCATACCCCCAAAGCACGTAGCCTAAATACCGATTTAATGCCACCTAAGGTTGCCGGATTGGATATTTCCCCCTGAGATTCAGAGGATACCGATCGAATCTCGGCGATCAGGGCTTGCTACGAAAATCTCAGGGGTTGAGGAAAATTTTTATTTTCTATACGCTTGGTTTTTTATGCAACAGTTTAATTTTTAGTCCAAAGAAACTTACATAAATATGTACATCCTTACATGGTAGATACCTGTTTAAGAAGATTATTTCATCCGTAATGTGTTTTTACCTAGCATAGTATGAGGGAGGCGCCTTAAGAAAATGTACTTTTTTCCCCTTTAATCCCGGAAGGTCATGCTTCTTCGAATCAACGATACAATACTTGCTTGCAAATAAAATTTTGCGTAATGAGAAAAATAAGACAACAAAATTTTACTAGATATATTCAAATAATTTTTTTAGAATTCTCCTATTTTTTCAGATAATTGCACATTTGCTGAGTGTTTGGCCGAGCTTCTCCTCCAATTTGAGGCGTATGCCTTGATGTTGTTACACAAATGGAGAGACCTGCATATTTTCTTTCAGTTTTGTGTCAGTCTCGTGGTCTGGGACCTTGAATACGTGGTCACCTTAACGCCCCGGCTGTATGACTTCACGTCGCCGGCACAGCCCCATATTTTGCACTGTAAAGTGCCACTGCCTTCAGGACCTCGGTTACTAATCGCCCTCGGGTTAGCTTCGGACAACGGGTGTTTAACTTCATTTGAATACATTCGTACATACATACATTTAGTTTTATATTTGCTCATAATTGTCCGTATGCAATACTAACCACTTGTTCTTCTGCGTGACGAAAATTAATTGTTTTTCGCTATGAAATTTCACGAATGTCTTCAATGATTTTCTGCTTAAACGGCCACAGGACTGCCACAAATCCTACGTTCTCTCACGTAGCCTAGCCAGTCATGTAAACAAACACATCACACCCTCGTCATCTAACCAAATAAGTCATTAAGCATATGTATATACATACATACAAATGCATGAGAAAAACAATTATTGTACGCTGGTTGTGTTGTGACAGTTTAGGGGTCTTCAATAAAATCAAATAAGTGATACAGTCAAACAACGTCGGGGGGCTAGCGAAGTGTTTTGTAGAGATTAACAGCTGTTAAGGATGACCCATTGGAAGTCAAGTCGTTCATGTTACGCGCATAGATTAATGCCATGGATTGTTTGTTGCCATTTGACTGCTAAAGCGCAATGATTAATTGATTCGTATTATAATAACGAATATGCTTTGACGAATCGTTTTTAGAAATCAAAGAAATCATTTTCAATTGCTATCATTTTATTCTGCAAATGTGCATAGATGTTATTTAACATAAAAATTTAATAAATAATCTGGATAAGAGTAACCATTTGTCTGATTAAATCTGGAAAATAAAGGAATAATTTTAATTTATTTTTATTTTTTACATACATACATACGTACTCCAAATTAGCCGGCTAAATATTTTCGTCCGCGTCAAATGAATGCACTTCTATTGTGTCCGAAAGAGGCATCCCACTGTGCTATTAGACGACCAAATCCATTACGACTGTATGGCCAAATGAGTTGTCCAAAAATGTATTCGCTGCTTTTGTTGAATGGACGGACATTCGGTTATTTACTTAGCGGACATGTTCCAACTAATGGATGTATTGTTAACAAACAAAGAATGCATTACTTACAACATAATAAAAATTTAAAAATAAAAATAGAAAATTAGTGAATAAATACATATGTATATAAGTAGGTATGATATTTAAATGACAATATATGAGAGCCTAAATCATTGCAGAAGACTGTTTGAAATCTACATGCAACATCTCTGCATACATAAAGATATGAATATGTACATTAGGGTGGTCTAAAATAAGTAAAGTCAAAATTTTAATGCTCTCACTAGCTATCGAAAAAATATACCCCTATTTTTTATTTTGCAATCAAATAAGATTTAGGGGTCGCTCAAAGCGCTTAAAGTTTTCCATGTATTTTATATGGAAAAAACAACTTTTCGTAGAAATGGTAAGGAATTCTTTATAATCAATATTTTTGTATCGGAAAACCCTGGTCCTCAGCAAAAGACTTCCAATAACAATATCCAATTCTTAATTTAACAATTTTTTAGTACTAAAGATTTTTTATTTATCTCCCATTGCATTTCTGTAATTTTCTGGGGGTTTTGGCGGACCTATAAAATATACATAGTTACTATGAAATAATGGTTAAGTAAAGAATTGGGTATTATTTTTGGGAATCTCCTGAAGAGAAACAGACTTTTTCGATTGAAAAATATTGATTTTGAAGAATTCTATACCATTTCTACGAAAAGTTGTTTTTTCACCATAGATATAAAATAAATGGAAATCTTTAAGCGCTGTGTATTAACAAAGGAGGTTTGTTGAGGAATTCAGAATTTTAATTTTATTAACAATAAAATCTGCTTAGAATTAAAAAGTTACGTGTATGAATATGTAAATGAATGAATGATATGAGTGAATCTTCGCAAAGTGAAGTTGGGATGAGTTTACAAATTAAGGGAAAATTAAATGCATTTGGTAACACTATCAATATGTGAAATGATTAATGATCAGATTGGGTTTTATAAGCGAGTTATTAGAATGATATTGTCGCAGCTTCCGATGTCGTCTTGGTGAATTGAGGATCGAAAAAGGAGAGCATCGTTGGAAATGCACTTAGCGCAATTATACCCAATAATGGAAGTTCGAAAATAAAACGCCAAGTAGGGATGCTTTTCTTGAGCATTTACAGAGGAATGCGATGAAGAATTAAGCTGAGCAGGGATGCATTCTTTAAGTAGGCGCAAGTCACTTAAAGAAGTGCTTTGAGCGACCTATAAATATTTTTTGATTTCAAAATAAATAAATAATAAGGGTATATTTTGTTCGGTAAAGAATCATCCTAGGGGATGAGAGCATAAAAATTTCAACTTTACTTTTTCACATGCATTTTTGTACCACCCTAATGCACATTCATACCTATAAACCCGAGCACCGTTGAGGATAGATGCATACAGATCGCAAAAATTGATAACGGTCGCCGCTTTCTTTCCCCAAAATCTACGCCAAATCATTCTATTCATAAATTTTTGTAAAGCCTTTCGTAGCAAAAAAAAGACAAGAAAAGTTCCCAAAAAAACAGTCGCGCCACTAATAAATAATTTCGGCGCATTTGGCTAAAAGGATTCAGTCCGCTCACCATTTTCGATGCTACTCCTTGCTGGTAGCTACAATTATTTTACATACTTGTGTTGAGATTTTGTGTGCTTCGGTTGAATCTCGCAATATGCATACGTGTATGTACATACATATGTATGTATGTACATAAATGCATGGATGTCCTTTTGTTTTTATTGCGACTCAGGTTTACCTCACACAAATTTGGTGGCTTTTGCCATTTTTTGCGGTTAATTTGTTGGCGGAGTTCATATTTTTATCTCTGTTGATTTTTGCGTACAAAACTTGCTTTTGTACCCTTTTTCTGTTTGCCACAAACGGTTGAACTCTACTACCAACGCAGGCGGATGTTGTCATCAGTTGCACAGTTCATTGCGTAATCCATTAGGCGCGAACCATCGTTGATTTGTAGGTGGATGTGTCCAATGTGGGGAGAGATAAAGACTCACAAACGAAAATAAAAAAAACAAAAAACATTTTGGAACTGCCTAAACTTTTATAGTAAACCTTTAAAGAGTTTGATGAACGAGATTTCCACTAAGAAAATGTGTACATATATTTCGCGCACCCTCTTTAAATAATATAACTCTTTGTGGATCGCACAGACTCATCGCAATTGATACAAAAACAGTAGCTTTCTAGGAAGCGAATATAATCATTAAGAAAAAAATATTTGCATTAATTGAAGATAAACCCTACGAATTGATTTATGGAAAAAAGCGACCTACTTTTTTGTGCCTCTTTTGAAGTGAAAAAAATTCTCTTTTGTGAAAGTGCAAAAGCTAAAGATTGTTGTAAAACATTTCCCACTATATAATTCCGAGTGCAAGGTCCGCCCCTAGTCCGAAGCTACAGTGGCGGATTTAAATATTTGCCGGCCCTAGGCAATTCATAACTTGCCGCCCTTTTTTCACGAAAAAAAAATTTTTTTTGACCTCGCGCAAGACAAACAGAAGACCATACACAGATACACTGCCTAATTTGACATACGACGGAAGCTGACCTTCAGATTATTCACGTTATGATACACTTATGAAAAACTGGTGGGCTTGGAATCAAGAATTTTCTCGAAAATGCACGCTCGTTTTTCGGCAGTGTTGTCAAGTGTGGTAACCTTTTAGATGATTCTCGTTCTCGGGGCAGCGTGTCGGCTGTTTCTTTGCGTCACGCGCAGGCGCGCCGTCAGGTTTCTAAGCCGCGTGAATGAAAGTTAAATGGAAATTTCAACGACTGCTATACTAAGGAAAAATTCGCAGCGTAATTCTAATTTTGAATTGTATTGAATGAGATGAATCATTAATAATATTTTACAGACACAAACACAATTTCAAGTGCAGCTGAATCCAAATAAATTTTTTTCTTTTAATTTAGCTGTCTTAAATTTTGCCGCCCCTTAATTCTGCCGCCCTAGGCTTCAGCCTATGTTGCCTGTACGATAAATCCGCCACTGCGAAGCTCCCTTGGCTAACTTATCAGCAGCCCGTTTCCGAGAATTCTGCGCAGGTAGAGCATGCTCTCAGTGCCCCTTAGACCCGGTACATGCGGTTATTTGAACTATCCAAGTTTTATTGGACTCCGCAGCACAGGGAATCGGAACATCCGCACATTAGCTGCCGCTAGGTTCAAATTTTCAGTAATGCCTCTTGCAAGAGTAACAGCCAACTCTCGCTTCCTTTACTCCCTTCTCTACGTTTATTTTATAACTTTGCGTAGGATGACCGATTTTTGTAAAAATTGTTTGATGGGATCTGAGAAATCCTTTGCTTTCCAGTTATGCACTCTATTCATCACCTCTTTTTAAACAAAAAATTTAATTAGTTGAACTAAATACCCTCGCTCTCTGTATACATAAAACTGAAAATAAACGCTCGTTTGCGGCGTCAGCCTTTGCAGTACACTGTACAGAAGTATTGCTTTAAGGAATTTATGTTGCCTCTGCCATTTGAATGGTTAATNTCTGTATACATAAAACTGAAAATAAACGCTCGTTTGCGGCGTCAGCCTTTAAAACACTGTACAAAAGTATTGCTTTAAGGAATTTATGTTGCCTCTGCCATTTGAATGGTTAATTTTTGACGTAGAATACGTCTTACCTTAAGGTATGGGGGCTATGTTCAAATGTTGTAGTTGTAATTTTTAGAGCTTCACAAAAACGCTTATTGCACGAGAACTAATAAAGCGATTTCAAAGAAAAGTGTGGCGTTTCAAAGATAAAATTCCAAACCTGTCGACAGATTCATTTTTGTAAATAACCAATTCGGTTTCTGTCGTAAAAACAACGGTAAACATTGCCTTATTTTGGGGTCAATTTTGAGCCTTTAAAGTGCTCTAGCAACTTATTGTTGGCATATATAACTTTCATTTTCGGGATATAGGTTCTTTGGAGCAGTAGAAATATTATCGGGTACAAATTTTATATAAATTTAACAAATATTGAGCATTTTAAGGCAAAAAATTGTTGAAAAAATTTGCAAATTTTTTTCATTACCAAAATGCTCGAAAACCGCTCGAATGATTTTGTTTTTGTTTTCTTTAATCAAAAATTCAAGAGTTTTCCTTTCGTTTGGTATATGGGAAGTATTGGTTGATATCTTCTATATATGTTTATTTTATTCAAATATATGGGCATAAATGATTTTCCATACAAAATCACCTCGTCATCATTTTGCAAACACGTGCATATGTTGGAAGTGTGGGAAGGAGACAAAAAGTATGTATGCGTATGTAATGCGGCTTTTGATAAACAGAGGCGCGCTATTTATAACCTAATCGCAGCGTGTGTACATATGTAAATACATACATACGTACATATGTTGATTGCAGTTAATGTGGATCTGTTTCTATTCTTAGTGTGTGATTTCGTTTTTGACTTGGATATGCTCTTAACCATACCACGTATTCTACGTTTAAATATAGCGGCTGTATCTCCGATACAGCCTGCAGACCAAGACGGAGGCGCTGGACTGTTCCTTTTATTTTCGTTTTTGATAAACCTAATTTAATAAAATAATTGCTTTTCGTATTGTTTGCCTCTTCCCCAAACCCCAACTGCATGACTCATAATCTCAATAAATTCAAACAGTTACCACTCATTTTGTAACAATTACGAAAAACAAATCCAACCACATTTGTAAGCCAACAACAATTGGCGGCATCTAATTACTACATAAAAAGTGATTAACATTCCTGTCCATAAAAAGGAGAATTCCTTTAATGTTTGCCATATTTCTTTAAGTGCCTCGCCGCCAACACAAGCACACATTCATACATACCCTGCAGGGAAACCGCGGACTAGTGAATCAAATTTGTAGTTCCGTACTAGGTCTTTATCGCCAAAAAGGAACTAGTCCGACATGAACTAAATCCCCACCAGTCCAAAATCGGAGAAAAGTGGTACTTTTAAAAAACTAATTTTTTCAGTTTTTTTCACTACAAATCTATATCTAAAGTGACGAATTTAGAAATGGTTCGGAACTATAGAAAAAGGGATGCA
This sequence comes from Rhagoletis zephyria, assembly GCF_001687245.7. Lineage (NCBI taxonomy): Eukaryota > Metazoa > Arthropoda > Insecta > Diptera > Tephritidae > Rhagoletis > Rhagoletis zephyria. The sequence goes on from NW_016161287.1 coordinate 51,383, forward strand.
GAACGAACTAGATCTTATTTGTGGAATTTAGAACTAATTCGGAGCTATCGAATAAGGGATGCAGCGGGGGGATTGTTTACTTTACATAGATATGTGTTCGGCGGCTTTTTCGTTCAAATACGCTTCTATTCTGCGCTTCGCAGATGCTTTTTCATAGCTTGGTAATACAAAACTAGAACTTGTGTTAACATTTCAACAACTTGGGACCGTCTGGAATCTAAGAAATAACAGCGAGCACCTCTGCAAACTCAGCCACAGCTAAAGGGGTATGTAAGCGTACATTTCTTACAATCATTCAAACAAATTTAATTTCAAATTGAAAACACATTTCCAAAATAACTTAAAATCGCACACACGGGAGAACCAAAAAGATTGAAAAATCATGATACTTTTTTCTTTCGTCTGTCGATTTTAGAACTGGTTCGGAACTATAGAATTTAGGACTAGTTCGGAACTATCGAAAAAGGGATGCAGCGGGGGGCAATTGACACTTCCTAGGACATCGCCATGTTAAATTCGCCAGTTGCTTGCATGCAAAATAGATTTATCGCGAACCAGTACTGGATCTAAATGTACTAGAAGCGCCCCAGTTCAGAACTAGAGATTTTCCCCACAGGGTACATACAAACATATGTAAGTATGTACGCTTACAACAATTGCCATTTCGTTGTTATTCAAATAAGACATTCGACTTGGTTCGAAATTTGCTTCGCTATCTCGGCGACTCTATTAATCGCTTGCGCGTCTTAAGAGTCGACTGGCAAATGCAATAAAATTGAAATTATCTCAGGCGAATCTCATTGTCTTCCGCGCTTTTTGGCGAACTTATTTGCAAGGCATTTAAATCCTTTGGATTTTTGGTACTTGTTTGTTTGTTGGATTTTACTGGCACATCGAAAGGGTTACGGCGAAATGCCAAACTGACACACAAATAAAGTTACGGTAATAATTTTAAAGAAAAACGTGGAGCAAACAATTGAGCGTAGAGCGGGAGCCTTGGACTAGGGTTAAGGAGTGTGGGGATTTTATTAGACGTATTAGCCAGTGAGAATAGAGTACAAATGTGGCTTCTGCGCCACATCTGAAGAATGTGCTGAAAAGGTAAATTTTAGGGATATAATTCGTGAAACGACGTCCGCCGTAGCTGAGTGGTTAGAAGTGCGTACTGTCATTCGCTTTCGAGTCCAGGCCAGCGCAACATATAAATGATAGGAAATATTCTTTCTGATGGCAAAAGTAGACATCCGAGCTTCTTCCGACGATAAATAAATGAGGTGCTGATGGATACTTCTTCCTCCTTCTTTTAAAGGTCTTGCAATCAATTCTAAACGTCGGGCCAAATTTTGTGTGGATTTCATTGCTTCTTCAAATGTACTGATCGAGACAAGCTGATCCGATCCATACACATTTCCTTGAGTAATATGAAAAACTAAGGATCTATAAATAATAATTATGAGTCTTTTATTGAAAAGCTCATTGCACTTACCTGATGCTACATATTATAATAAAAGAAAAGCTGCACCCTAATGTTTTTTGGAAATGTCAGTTAGGCTTCTTTGCACTATGGGAAATTTTTTTAAAATTATAATTCCTTTAATATCGCACAAAATCGCAGTATAAGATTATGGGGAAACAAGAGATCAAGGACTATTCTACCGATTTTTTTAAAACACCAAATAAAATTTTTTTAAATTTACAATTTCACTTTAAAGTCACTTAAATGCGGACGTTTATTTGGCACAACCTTTAAACTATATAATACAAGTTTTAACTGGTAAATATTCTGGTAACCGTCACTTTTTCTTTCCACTTTTCACTTTTGAAAATCAGCAAATAGAATGTTTA
>NW_016161288.1:0-53222 GCF_001687245.7 Rhagoletis zephyria
AAGAAATGGCGTGTCGTCTATTTCCGCTGTAGCAAACGTAGTACATAGGGCGACATCTAGATGTCATCTACCTCGCCCTATTCACTACAGATGTCGCCCTATGCACTATGCTTTTTATAGGAACTTTGCAAAGCAAAGGTTTTATGGTGTCGGACACACAACAGTGAAAGTTTCTGGATCCACAACATTGAAAGTTTCTGGACACACAACATTGCAAGTTGATAAAAGCGTTGTAAAATAAAAAGCACAACAAACTTGACGGCTAATACACTTAGATTTTCCTGTGTAAATGGGGTGATTAAAAAACTAGCTTTCATTGACATTATATTTATATGTGAACATACTTTTACTACAGTTTTAAGTTTTCTGAGAATTTCATTTCATTCGCAGAATACTAGAAAGGCAATGTAAATAAATATTCACTGCAAAAATAAGTACAACAAATTTCATTCCACGAACTGAACATTATCATTTTTCAAGCCATTGAAAACAATCACCCTAATCAATATACATAAGTGGCGCATATAAACACCGAAATTGCCGCTAAAAACCGCCAACAGCAATAACTAACACCAGCGCAAAACCATGCAAACGGGAGGTGGGAAAACCAAACGACTCTCAAAGATTGTTGGCGGGTAGAAAACGAGATACATATCTTTGCAGAGCAGGACGACGTCGGCGAACGGAGGCAGGGCAGAACAGAACAGAACAGAAGCTGTTGAAATTGTCATTTGTGACTGCATTCACATGATTGCGGTGTAACGATAACTGCAACAACAACAACCACATGACCACCAACAAAAACAAATGGCAATAACAATAAAGAAGCAACAATAAGAAATTATTAGCATTTAGCGCAGAGGCAATAAAAAAATGATAAGAAAAATGAGAAAAACACTTCAAAGATGAGGTACAGCTGGCGGCATAAAAGCAGTTAGGTGGAGAAGGTGGCGACTGCTGACAACAAATAAAACTTGGCGACAATAACAATCAAAAAAGAATACGCCTGCCTACCTGGCTAACTGCGCGGTTATTGTTGCGAGGCGTACGTGCCTCGAATAAATTTTAACATTTGACGTTAACGCCTTCTAAACATTTGTTGGTTCGATTGTTGGTGTTAAGTATTGCAGTTGCGGTTTTTTTTTATTGATTGTGCGATTTTCCCCGACACATTACTTATAGGGATATTGAAGGAAAATATGGACAGAGCTGCATTTTTTAGTTAGGTTCCACAGTTGTGCTTATAAAGCTTCGCGCTAAAGGGCTGTGCTATTTGCTTAAGGATGAAGGGGTAATGTGGTGTTTTGTTCGCCAAAAAAGGCTATAGCTGCTATATCAGATCGCTCAATATTTATTTATTTTCTATTGCTGTTTATATTGTTTTTTATTTTTGGTCCGATTACCCGGCTGGCTTTCTACATACGGGTTTAGTCTCCTCTGTTTACGAAGTTGTTGAATCGATCACATAAAATATTTAATATTCGCCAATAACAACTTTACAAAAATTATTACAAAAGCGCATTGTTGTTGTGTGTATAGCAAAAGACGTAGGTAGTTAACGGATTGACGTAGATAATAGATGAAAAGTATATATAATGTACATAATTGTAATATTTTATGCACCCAACCTAACAATACTTTTAACCCTTTGATTATCTCTTATATGTATGTATAAAATCACGTTCGCTGTCCCTAGAAACTAGACATGTTTGAGTGTCCGCGTCCGTTTATCGGAAAGTCCGTGTATGAAAAAAAAAAAACATTGTTCGTTCCCAAGAATTTGTCCGCTTATTAGAGTATCCGTCTATGAGAGCTTTCCCTGTAGTAAGTATTATCCCTTAGAATGTTAGTGTAGGTTGCCACTTATTTTCGATTCTGCACAATTTCAAATGAATGGTCCTTTTGAGAACTGTGATCCAAAAATATTTTGCATGAGCGTCGCCACGTGTTTTTGTAAAACAAATTTTTTCCTTTTAATTTCACTTATCATTTGTATGCATGTACACTCAACATGCTCTGTGCTCTTCATTCTAGTGTATTTCTAAATAAGTTGCCACCTAATTTTAAGTGTACAATTTTTTAATTTTATTTTAAAATATTAGGCCCTATAAATAAAAATTAAGCCGCAGTATTTTCTCAAAATTTCAGATCTTTTACTTAAATTTATTTGATTAAATCGAGGGAAAAGTCTGAAATTGTAGGAAATCGCAATTTCTTAGTTTTTATTCACATGGCCCATTGTTTTCTTAAAATTCCAGGGTTTTGACTGGAGTAAAATATTGACAAAATTATTTTATCAACATACTTTTTTCAAAGTTTTTTATTTTTATTTCACTTAAATTCAAATAGCAGCAAGCATCAGTCTGCAATATTCATCCATTGATAATATATTTTTTCCACATACTTTGTATGGAAAGAGTTGTCGTTTTAGATCTAAAGGTTTGTGCATATGTATATATGTACATTAGGGTGGTCCAAAAACACTAAAGTCGGAATTGTAATGCTCTCAATGCTGGATTTTTGGCGGACCTATAAACCACAGTTGCGATGAAAAAATTGTTAAATAAACAATTGAGTATTATTATTGAGAGTCCGCTGCAGAGAAACAGAGTTATCCGATAGAAAAATATGGATTTTTAAGAATTCTGTACCATTTCTACGAAAAGTATTTTTCCCCCATACAAAATACATAGAAAACTTTGGGCACTTTGAGCGACCTCTAAATATTTTTTTGATTTTAAAATAAAAAATAGGGGTATATTTTTTCGGTATAGAACATTCCTAGGGTGTGTGAGAGCATACAAATTCCGACTTTACTTTTTCATGTGTATTTTTGGACCCCCCTAATGTACATACACTCGTATCAGCTGATTAAGTTTAGTGACATTTGACTAGTTNTATTATTATTGAGAGTCCGCTGCAGAGAAACAGAGTTATCCGATAGAAAAATATGGATTTTTAAGAATTCTGTACCATTTCTACGAAAAGTATTTTTCCCCCATACAAAATACATAGAAAACTTTGGGCACTTTGAGCGACCTCTAAATATTTTTTTGATTTTAAAATAAAAAATAGGGGTATATTTTTTCGGTATAGAACATTCCTAGGGTGTGTGAGAGCATACAAATTCCGACTTTACTTTTTCATGTGTATTTTTGGACCCCCCTAATGTACATACACTCGTATCAGCTGATTAAGTTTAGTGACATTTGACTAGTTTTGGTCATGATACAAAAAATAAGTAGTTTCATTACTACTATTTTTTTTTTATTAGAAAGCAGTTTTTTGCCATTTATTTATATATAAACATTGCTTTGCCAGATTGGAAATTTTTAAGAAGGGATATTTTTCGTGAAATAATAATTTGGGAATCAATAAAAAAAATTTTAAGGTTTTCCTCGACTCTCAAAAGATCCATTGAGGAATATGGATGTGCAGAAATGAGGAAAATCAAATCTAATTTTGATACATGTATTTATTAAACAGCTTTGGATGTTAACAAATATTGGTTTTTCTAACTCACTTATATTTATTTAAAATATAAACAAAATAAGTAAAATCTAAATAAAATAAATAAATTCACATGCAACGCATCTTGTCCGGAATGTTGCTTAAAGAAAACCAAAGAATTCTCATTTTCGTTGTTGGTGTTTGCGACGGGGTACAAGGGGAACCATTTCCAGCCACATCTTTCATCAAATCTGGTTTGGGCACAAACCATCAGTGTCATTTTTTGTCTCCAAACCAAATATGACCAGGTATTTATGACCGAAAATCGTTCCAAAATACATCAAACCCATGATCATGTATCATGCATCAAACCAAAGAAGGGTTTATCGAACATCTCGGGCCATTATTGTCTACGTTTGAAGTTGCACCAAATATACCTAACTTTTAAGGCGAAGCACAAAGACAGTTTTAACTAACAACAACATTTAAGTACGTATAGGAATTCTAGTATTTTATGTCTCACTTTGGAATATAAGAATAACTCGCTCGTTCATAAGGTGCTCTACGAAATAGAAAAATAAATAACTTTATTTACCGGTCCTTAATTACACGTAAGACTTGCAGAATTGGATACCTAAAATTTTTCTAATAAATTTTTATTTAAATGTTATAAATTGTTTACGAAGTTCGAAATGGGGAAAATTTTTATTTAAATGTTATAAATTGTTTACGAAGTTCGAAATGGGGATTTATATGGATCTGGATATGTAATGTGCTAAACTTTTATACAAAAATTATAAACATTAAATAGCCAAAAGAAAAATAGCCAAAACTGGTCAAAATAGCACTTAATTTAGTCATCGTATATCATAATGTCAAATAATAAATTCCATTAAAAATACTACATAAAATAATAATTTTAAGTTAAAGCTACATATACAAATGGCCTTATTTGAAACCCAAACCTTGTAAGTCTTAAAAAGTATACGCACTCCGACATGGTATTTACCATGGTACTTAATTTTATTCACACATATGTACATACATATGTATGTACATACTTCTATTTTGTATTTTTTATAGCGTTTTCTTCCCCAGCACATGCCAGTCAAACGGTAGTTAACAATACGTTCACTTTGTTCACACCAATGCTTCCACTAAATTATCAACCTGAAAGCGAAAAATATTTCACAAATTTCCATTTGCATTTTTCATCGTCAACATGAACAAGACCGCTGTTTTTGCAAGTGTTAATTATGAAAAGCAATTTTTCATATATTTTCTGAAAATTTCCAGCATACGAAAAATGTTGCATAACCATAAAACTTACAAAAGAGCGCAACATCAACATGACAACCGCAAATTATGTATGCATACATAGAGAAGCGCGTGCATACATACATACATATGTACATACCCTGCAAAATATGCGACTAATCCGGGATGACTCCGGGAGAAATCGCAAAGGAACATGCGACTAATACCACTTTTGATCTCTTTATATGGAATGAACTGTTCGCTTTTGTTCGAGCATGTCCTATGAAGAGACTAATTGTTCCCCTTTATACCCGAACGGGTACAAATAGCGACTAGTCACTTTAAAAAAAATAAAAATAAAAATTTGCGCCAGCCGCGATTCGAACCGAGGTGCTCAGGTTTGTTAAGCGAATACTCTCTCTATGTGCCAACGACGCACATGAAATTTCATTGACTAATGGCATACATATCATTAAATCGTTAATAGTACCCCTTAGAGATGAGTCGGGGACTAATTGATCTCCAATTATACCCGTAAGGGATGAGTCGAGACTAATTGATCCCCATTAGTACCCGTATGAGACTAGTTGCGACTAATTAATGCCCAATAGTACCCGATTCAGAGTAATCTCGGAATACTCTTTTTAGAGATTAGTCGCACAATTTTTTGCAGGGTATGTACTTTACATGTATTTGTATGTAAGCATGAATCTCTGAAAAAATGGCGAAAAATGTCTAATTAATGTGCAACGCCACCAACTGTGACATCTTCGCATGTATCACATTGCAACAACAACGACAACAAAACAAAACTCCGCCAACAATCTGCGTTGTGCGAAAGGCTAAATTGCTGCCACACCAAGATCATAACAACAACAAAACTAAATCAATGGTAACCCACAACGAACAACCAGTTTACCAAAGATGCCTGACGGAGTTGTTATTTCATTGCAGCTGTTGCTGCGCCTTAAATCATTTATTCTGCACAATATGTAGTATGTATGGACTTAGGTGTGGCAGGCAGAGTAAAAAAGAGATCCTGTAGGGAAAATCTGCATCACAGAAACATATTTTTGTTTCGTTACTCGCATATACCAGTACCAAGTCTTGGACAGCCTTTTGTAGCTAAAAGCAAGTGGTGTAAGAGCCGTATTCGGAAAAGCTGCCAAAAGTCTGCAGTTTTGTAGCGAACTTATGAGGAGGCTGGTATCTAAAGCGTCTTAAAACGAACTGGAAATGATTAACCGAAAAAATTTCTCAAACGACTTTGGACTGCTACATATGCATGCACTGTTTCAGAGGTTAAAGCAAAGATAAAAGATATGCTAAGAAGAAGAAGAAACAATTATGTAATATTTTAAAGTCATCGAATAACACTTAAGCTAAAAGCACTTAGGCGACTACAGAGCCAAAAAGGACGAATTATACTTAGGCTGATTCGTAACAGAAGACGCTGCATTGTGANGCTACATATGCATGCACTGTTTCAGAGGTTAAAGCAAAGATAAAAGATATGCTAAGAAGAAGAAGAAACAATTATGTAATATTTTAAAGTCATCGAATAACACTTAAGCTAAAAGCACTTAGGCGACTACAGAGCCAAAAAGAAGAAGAATTATACTTAGGCTGATTCGTAACAGAAGACGCTGCATTGTGCAAAAATCTGCCACCAGAAAGGGAAGACAATGTTCCAGAGGCGATTCCAGTGCGTTTAAGTTGCCCGCGTGGGCCGAACTATCAATAGACCACGCACCCGGTTACGTCTCTGGTTATAGATTTGGCAAATATGGGTCTTGAGACTGCGCCAAATTTCCAGTGTTTTATACCCAGGACTACTTGGAAACTATTTTTTTATTTTATTTTATTTTTTCAAATACTTGAGAAAACAGAGATCAGTGTAGCTCCCAGTTTCAGGTAGGACAAGCCGTATTATTGAAATTCTAGTATTCAATCAAACATATCTGTACTAAAGCTTATGTTATATTAAAAAACTTTACAGATTAATAAAGCACAGACCGGCAACAGCTGCAGACAGACAAACTANTATTATTGAAATTCTAGTATTCAATCAAACATATCTGTACTAAAGCTTATCTTATATTAAAATAACTTTACAGATTAATAAAGCACAGACCGGCAACAGCTGCAGACAGACAAACTCCTACATATTCTATGGTATTTGAAATACTCTGTACCTGGTTGGCTTCCATACAAATCAAAATGTTTTTATTTACCCCCCCCTCAAACTTATTTCGAGAAAGTTTTGGCGTCATAGAAGAATATGCAACCTACATAGCCAAGCTATAAAACCGGTTAAACTTGTTGATGATACAGCGTTTTTATTTGCCCTATTTCAAAGTGGCATACATCGAAAAGGAAGCGGCGGAACCTAGGGTACATATGTGGAATAGTATTAACAGCTTATAACCGTGGTACAGCAAATATTTTAGGTGAAAGATACCGTCTGCTCTAATGTACACTAGCATCCAGCTAATTGAACCTGAGACCTTTCGATTACCTAACTTATGTTTAAAAGAAAAGAAATTTAATAAAGTAACATTCTGTTTGATTTTTTGGATAAAAAAATTATTAATTTGTATATGTTAATTTAAGAAATGTACCTTTAGCTCTAAATCTGCAGGAACATATTGACAGTAACTCCTAGTAAAATTGATAAACATAGACCATGAAAGTGATTAATAAGTCTTAAGTGAAAACATTTAATATTGAAATGATTCATTTTTATTGTAACGACCCAAAAAATGTTATCAAAATTATCACCCATAGCACCCGACATAGCTTTAAAACTACAAATTCTCAGAAAAAACGGAGAATCATCGCAAAGTCACGAAAAATCTTGAAATGTCTCGAATGAAGCAACGAAAAGTATTTAAAAATGTACTTGGAACTAGTATTTATTGAACTATTTTTTCTGTCTGCGTACTATATACTGTTGGAAAAAATATAGTATTTTTTTAATTATAAATACTAATATCTTTCAGCAATTTGTGGATCTTAAAATGGATGGCCTTTATAGTGAAATAAAAATATTAACATTATTAATAATTCTTATTTAGAATGCATTAACAAATTTACTTAAAACTATTTTATTTATATTCTCCATTGCTGCAACTTCGGCATTCACAGAAAGAGTTTTTTCTCCTATGAATGTGAAATGGTGAGATGAGAATTTAAATATTGATTGCGATAAAGCAAATGATACTTTCAAAGAAATATATTTTTTGTAGAGGAAATGCATAAAAAAGATGTGTGCATAAAAAACGTTTTTACTTTTTCTTTTAAATACAATTTTTTAGGTATATATTTGAAGTGTAAGATATTTTTTCAAATTTTTTTTAAGTCCAACACTTTTCTTAGAAAATGTTGGCAACCCTACTTGGAACTGAAAACTAAACTGAACGAAAGGGCACAAAAAATCTGGTATAATCTAGACTGAAAATCCCAAAATCAGTAAAAATACCGAAAAAAATACCATAGGTTCAAGCCGAAAATTAATTAGAATGCGACCAGTACAAATGGTTAACAGAGAAAATATTGTGTTTTCTTCAAAAAGGAACAAATATGAATACTGGGCACGCAAAATTATGTATACATACATATATACATATGTACCCTGCAAAAAATGGGACTACTCCGGGATGACTCAAAGGAAGGAGCATGCGACTAATACCACTTTTGATCTCTTTATATGAAATGAACTGTTCGCTTTTGTTCGAGCATGTCCTATGAAGAGACTAATTGTTCACCTTTATACCCGAACAGGTATAAAAAGCGACTAGTCACTTTCAAAAAATAAAAATAAAAATTTTCGCCAGCTGATATTCGAACCGGGGTGCTCAGTTTTGTTAGGCGAATACTCTCTCTGCGAGCCAACGCCGCGCATTCATTGACTATGTGCGTACATATCATTAAATCGTTAATAGTACCCATTAGAGATGAGTTGGAGTCCAATCGAGACCAATTGATCTCCATTAGTACCCTTATGAGACTAGTTGCGGCTAATTAATGCCCAATTGTACCCGATTGAGAGTAATCTCGGAACACTCTCTTTAGAGATTAGTCGCACAATTTTTTTGCAGGGTATGTACATACTACGTATGTACATTATCCCGTACCGAAAAAAACATTCGGCGTACACCCAGGGTTGCCACCGACAAAAAAAAAGTACTTCCCTTTTACTTGAAAAAAATTTACCACATCTCGAAAATATCTAGCAATAACTTTTTTTAGTTATTCTAATACAAACTATAGTTTTGTTCAAATTTTTTTATTTACTTCAATAAAAATTAAATTTTTTTATTAAGAAACTTTTTAATTATTTAATGATATGACATTTGAGATCACACTGATCGCATAAGCGAAGGTGATGAAACTAAAGGCAATGACGAAACTTGATCATATCAAAAAAACTTCAACTGGAGTTATTATTGACAAATACAGTGTGACTCAAAAAAGCGTTTGATGATTTTTTTTAATATTCTCAATTTTTTTGAATGAAATAATTGTTGATATATATTTTTTGAATAAGAGTATTGTTTGCGCTTTAACCAAGCCCACAAAAATCAAGCTATATTCTATGTACATACATTATTTAGAAATATTTAAAAAACATCGTCTAAACTTCGAACTTTTTACTCAGAATTTTTGGAAAAGTTTTGGGTATGCAGTTTTATAGCCCTTTGGAGTTTTAGTATAATCAAAAATAAAATATTTAGGCAATCAAAAGCTCCTCAGGATTCCAGTAAAATGAGTTTTAAATGGAGCACCATATGTATGTTAGCACTAAATGTTCGAAAATCAATGCAATATAGTAGACTACACTATTGGAAAGAAATTTATAATATAAACGCAACCAGATACGAAAAATAAAGAGGGAGCAAAAAGTTATGGTTTTCGAACAAAATAGTTTAACAAAATTCTGTCAAAATGACAAAAAATTTAAATTTTTACCAACCAAAATCTTCAAGGAAGATATACCGATTGTTCCAAACTTCATTGACCTCAAGTACCCCGTTCGAGTAATTACCCACCAGATCTCAGTTCCTACCACGCTTACGTGCCACCCTAATGTTAGTAAATTGAAGCTCGCGAAAAATTATGAAACTTTTGCTGAGGAAAATATTATTTCAGTAGAACTATTTAGTTTGTAAGGTGGTACGGTCTAATGTATATTTTATGTACATACATACATATGCGTACATATATGTATGCACTTGTCGTCAACTGATTAAGTTAAGCGACACCTTGACTAGTTTTTGGCTATTTTTGTTTTATTTATTTAATGTTTGTTATTTTTTTTATAAAAGTCCAGAAAATTATTATATATAAGAGCACATTATAAATGGGCTATAAAATTGCATTTTTTTTTAATTTTTGGCCTTATTCAAGAAACGTAAAGCGTTATAAAGTGACATTTTCATAAAAATATTTTATTTACAAAACAATTTAGGTCTTCTAATTTTTTATGAATTTGGGTGTCTGAAAAAAGTTTGAAATTTTTGGGGTAAATTGGTAGTTTGTTGAATTTTTATATTTTTTGTACAAAGTTTGAAGTGTGCTGGTTATAAAATGTGCTAGGCTTTTATAAAAAAACAATAAACATTAAAAAAAAAAACTAAAGAAAAATAGCCAAAACTAGTTAAAATGTCCTCAACTTAATCAGCTGACCACAAGGGTGTGTAAACATGTACGTATGCATATTCAATTGCCTGCACCCGCAAGCCCGACGTTGATGGCTGTGTTGCTTTAATCGTTGTTTATTACATTGTTGTTGATTTTAGTATGGCTATTGCTCCATATACATACATATACATATGAACATACATATGTAACTTTCATAGCACCTGACATTGACAGTAAAGCAAGGAAAATTGCAAAACGACTACATACTCGCATAAAGTAAAATGTAGCAACATTGATACCAGCTGCTAGTGAAAGTTGACAGCCAACAATGCAACATAGCAAAGCAACACAAAACACAAATTACAAACACAGCAACAACAATCCTAGCACGACATACATATGTAGCTGCTGTATAGGCGGCAAGTTTAATTGCATGCATAGTCGCATTCAACACCCAATCTGCATCCATGAGCCATAACAATGTTAACGGTAAGCAAAGTGGACAGCAATGTCCTGCATCGGAGAAGAAGATAAAATGCAAACAAAAACAAGACAACTGCCATGAGATACATGTCACTATGTGTTGATGTTGAAAACTCATTGTTGTTCGTGTTGTTGCTGGTGTTCTTGCTTCTGCACTGTGCATCTGACAGTGTTAATTGTTCAAGGTCGGAGCGGTGGCAATGTGTTGTGGAGTGTTAAATGCGAAGAGGATTAATATTGTGGAAGCAATAAAAATTAGGTTATGTTGCATGAACAGCCAGCTGGTGGACTACTAAATCAACAGTACCAAGTTGACCGAGCTTTTTCAAGATTTTGATTTGAGCCTACATGTACTGTGTATACATGAAAAAATGCTGATTGAAATTAAGAGAATAAAAATGTTTATTATATAGAAGCGTGGCAACCCTAATCGAAAATATTTTCGGACCAAAGTTCTCAACAATACCTTTCTTTTGATATCCATATTGCGATGTTTTAGATAAATTGTGTAGAATCGAAAATTAGTGGCCAACTTACATTATTATCCCATTATTATTATTTGGTATATAGGGAAAGCATTGTTTCAGAACCTTCTCTTGGTACCCATGAATAGTTATATTTTACCTTTTTTTCCTAAACAAAAAATTAAATAAATATGCGATTCAAAATAGGTGGCAACCCTATTAAAAATATTTTAGAATAAGGCATCTTTAAAATACCTTCAATTTGATACCCATATCATGATGTTTTAATTAATTTGTAACTAATTTCGAATAGGTGGCAACCTTATACGAGTCTTCGGCGGTAGTTAGACCCATACTCACCTATGGCGCATTGGTATGGTGGGAGGCGGTTGCCACCAAATCCTATATACTCAAGCTGCAAAGGGGTTACCGAAATTTATCATCCGAAGGCCAAGCAGAGGTAGAACCGCACAAACCGCAAGAAGCCCATGGCAAAATGGCAAACTTGCTAATTGCTTGTCAGCAGTGTGGCAATCCACCTAAACTAACCAACCAACCAGCTTGCATAAGATGTAACGACAAGCATGCCTATGTACAACGGGAGCGGTTTACTCAACGCCCCAGGCGGAGCTAGAGACACTTCTGGACATTCCACCCATAGACATATAAGTTAAAAGTACCGCGGCTATAAGCGCTCTATGACTCAGGGCGTCTAACAAGCTGCGAACAACGTGCAACGGTCACGGCACCATCCTCAACAGAGTGCGAGTAGAGTACAGTAACTGTGATTATCAGATTAGAAAAATTGGCTTTGATCGAAACTTCGGTATCCATTTTCTCGACGGTATTGACTGGGAGTTTAATATTGTTCTCAACGATGACGAAATACCCCCTTTTCACGTACGCCTCCAAAGTGGAATAGGACCTGGCGTCTTCTCTCAGAAGTTATCTCTGAGAGAGTCCTATAGACTTCCAGATCACTACCGTGTTTTCCAGGCTGAGATATATGAAATTGGCATGGCGGCAATCAATCAATCTTCGTTGTTGACAGCGAAGCCGCCATCAAAACCTTAGTTGTGTCCCGGAAATCACAGCAGCCACCAACCGCGGAATAGTCTACACAGCTGCATGGCATCGCGCTCGATCTGGCCACCGCTCGACGAACGAAGAGCACAGAGTTTATCAAGGCTCTCAAAGCCAAACGTTAGGCTCCTCACAGAAATACTTACGAGACACTGGACCATTGGCCGCATGGCCGCAATGTTCGGAGCCCCGTATAACGATTTCTGCAGAAGCTGCAGAGATGAGGAGAATATAAAATCTGCCTAGAACTTCCTCTACGACTGCGCAGTACTTTTTCGAAAGCCTAGATATCTTAGAGAAAGCTCTACTGGATTCGTTAGAGAATCAAGATGGTTCAAAGACATGTAGGGATAGACATGGATAAACCCCCTGGGCATCGTAATGGGCGTCCGAGTGAACTCTTTTCAGAGCGCCTCGCTAAGCTAACCTAATGAGGGGTCACAGCCAAGCGGCACTAGCAGCTCTGGCCTCGCTAACGGAGCGCTCGAAGCTAGTAGAGAAATGCCCTAATTCTATTTCAGAATTGTATTGGTGCCAGGACACAGTGATATTGCAGGAAACTGCGTGAATGTTGAATTGACATGGATTGCCACCCTTGAGCCAATATCAGCAATAATACAGAGAGTTTGAGCTCTCTTGCCTTGTCTTGGAAAATGTGTCGCGTCAACTGAGCTAGCACTACCGGGCGGACTATGGATCTTCTTAGGTTCTTTAAGCCACAGCTCTTAATTCTAATCCGCATATTGACTAGACACTGTCCGACAGCAATTCAGAAGAGAGATAAAACGTTACACCGTATGTTCTTGGTCGAAGCTGCATAGAGTACGACGGAGTACAATCCTCTCCCCGCAGCTTTTGATAGACTGCGGTTTAGATACCTGTCATCGTACTTTCTAATCCGCGATTTTGCCTGTAACGTACATAGCAGTTAATGTTCATGGTGGCATCACGAAGGACCAATGCTTATGACCTAAGTATGAAACTTGTCTTGGGGTAACCACCTTAACCTTTTCTAACCTAGGCTCAGCAGTCACTTCGAACTATTTATATACTAGTTACAACTATGATGCGGACACGAAACCGCGTATAATAATTTTCATCAGCAGCTCAAAAAACGAACAAGTCCAAAGAATCAAGTCAACGTACAGTGCCGCCTACCTGAATATCGCCCACTTTTGATCTTTAGGTATAAGAGTTTTCCTTTTGTTGATTTAATACCCGCTGTGGTGTAGTGGTTAGCAATGCGCTCTACCATTGCGCGGGGCCTCGGTTCAAGCCGGGTCAACCCAACAAAAAATAAAATAAAATTTTCTAATAGCCCACGCCAGGTAATGGCAAATCTCCGAGTGTATTTTTTCCATGAAATAGAACTTCTCATAAAAATATAATCGCCGTTCGGAATCGGCGTAAAACTGTAGGCCCCTCGCCTTTGTGTGACAACATCAAGGAGCACGCCCAAATCGGAGGAGAAGCTTGGCCAAACCCTAACATATTTGCAAGCGCCAATCTATAATTATTATTATTAATAATTTTTAATAAAAATATAGCAGATTCTATAACAAAAACCATGTAAATCCGATTTTCAAACTTTATACAAAATTTAAAATTTTTCAACAAATTTTCATTAAAATTTCAAACCTTAGTATATTAAAATTTAATGAGCTATAAAACTGGATATTCAAAAACCAAATTTAGAAATTTTAATGAAAATGCATTTGTATATCGATGGCTGAGTAGCAGATCGACCTATCTCGGCAGCCAGTTCGAAAACGCTCTATCTCAGAAAATTTTTCAACAACGCCCTATCTCAGCACATTTTCAGTATATGTATTTTCATTTGAGATAGGGAATTTTTGAACCGAATTCTGAGATAGGGCATTCTTCAATCAAATTCCGAAATAGGGCGTTTTTAAAAAGTTTTCTGAGATATGTACATTGTTTTTGTTAAAGGAGCTACTATATTTTCACAAAAATTTATGAAAATTAAATAAACGAACTGGAAACTGTCAATACTGAGGATCAAGTGGCCGGCACCTGCCTGTTTTAAAGGTTAACTACACTTCGAAAAATGCGGCTAAGCTGTTTTCAGTTACCGCATTGAGCGAAATCGACGTGAGCTAAAATTTTTATTGATTCGTTTTGTTTTTCACTACAGGGCGGAGCTTCCGTATCTGTTTGAGTACAAAACAAGTACCTAAATGGCCACTGATCAAGCTAGTTTTATTGAGTGTTCAACTAGACAATTAAATTCTGCCTTAATGGTTTTAAATTAATTGCCATAAATGGATACGACAAATGTTTAAGTAAGTGCCTCCGTTTATCATTCTTCTTTTACTTCCTGACATACTCATCCTTGTTGCTCAACTAAAGCTAAAGCTAAAATATGGTATATTCATAAATCTTCTAACAGAAGCACTTTAAAACAGAAAAAGCTCAATAAGCCCGCCACTAAACCAGTTCTTTCAGCAATCTGCGGGCGTAGCCCATCAAAGGCAGGCTGGCCTAAATGGAAGCTGCAGAGATTACGCGTGAGTCCCAATACAACGATGCATAAGTATGTACATACATATGTATGAAAATGTGTATGCATGCTGCTCTTCGAAGTGGCTCCCGCATGCATTTTAATGCAGCAGCGATTACATGGAAAAAGTGGAATATATGAGTCACATACAGCGGCACAAAGTGAACGAAGGAAAAAAAAAATCGGACAAAAAATAGAAGCAAANATTGCTCAACTAAAGCTAAAGCTAAAATATGGTATATTCATAAATCTTCTTATAGAAGCACTTTAAAACAGAAAAAGCTCAATAAGCCCGCCACTAAACCAGTTCTTTCAGCAATCTGCGGGCGTAGCCCATCAAAGGCAGGCTGGCCTAAATGGAAGCTGCAGAGATTACGCGTGAGTCCCAATACAACGATGCATAAGTATGTANGCGGGCGTAGCCCATCAAAGGCAGGCTGGCCTAAATGGAAGCTGCAGAGATTACGCGTGAGTCCCAACACAACGATGCATAAGTATGTATATATGTACATATGTATGAAAATGTGTATGCATGCTGCTCTTCGAAGTGGCTCCCGCATGCATTTTAATGCAGCAGCGATTACATGGAAAATGTGGAATATATGAGTCACATACAGCGGCACAAAGTGAACGAAGGAAAAAAAAAATCGGACAAAAAATAGAAGCAAAAAAAAAACTGACAATAACAATAAAAAACTACGCGCCTCGATGCGCTATCAAGGTTACGCGAATCGTATGTATGTATATAAACATGTGCATAATACTGAATACATATCTACATACATATTCATATGTATATACATACGTGTGTATATGGAAGTACGTACGCTTGTAAGGGCTTCAAGGCCAGCAAAAACAATTGCAAAAACAATAACGGCGAATGCAGCGACAATTGAAGCAAAGAGAGTGGAAACAAGTGCATTGGCATTGAGTTCGGTTCAGATGCATCAACAAACATACGGACATTCATACAAACGGGCCCATACACATGTCCCTATATGAGTATGTATATTCATATGTAGGTATTTATATGCCTGTGGCTATAGTTATTTGCAAAAAATCCGAAAAGATTGATGGAATTAAGTAATGATGTAGACATAAATGTATACGTTTATTACCAACACTCAAAAAAACAAAAAAAAAACTGGTGATTTTTGTAAATTAATAAAAAACAAGTAAAAAAGTCTAAGTTCGGGCGGAGCCGAACATTAAATACCCCGCCCAAGTATTAAATATATGTTTTTTCACCTTTGCGAAACCTACCGCTAGATGGTAAGCCGGGGTGTATCAATTTTGAGTAAATTAGCGTCCTTAAATTTCGAAATATTGAAGTTTCAAGCATTTCTGAAATTTACCGTTATATGAAAAGCGGCCGTAATTTTAGTCCGATTTCAATAATTTTCAACGTTTTGCTTATATGTGGCAAGCACAATAACCACACCGAGTTTGGTACAAATTGGTAGAACGGTTACCGATATACATATATGTGATCATAAGTGGGCGGTGCCACGCCCTTTTTCCAACATTTTACCATTAACGTATTTCTTGGTAAAGAATTGTTGCAAGCATCAATTTTGAATAAATTAGCTTCAATATTTACTGATTTATCGAAGATTTTGTATTTCTCTAAATTACCGTTATATGGGATGTGGGCGTGGTTATTGTCCGATTTTAAAAATTTTCGGCGATTTTTTATGCTGTGCCAAGGTCAACAACTGTGCCAAGTTTGGAAGAAATTAGTGCAGCGGGTACCGAGATATAGACATTTAACCATAAGTGGGAGTGGTTCCGCCCATTTTCCAAAAATTTATAACACTCTTAGTTGTCGTCTAAAAATTGTTGTAAATATTAATTTTGAGTGAATAATCTTCAGTAGTTACTAAAATATCGCAGTTTTCGTATTTAAGAAAATTACCGTTGTATGGGATGTAGGCGTGGTTATTTCCGATTTTTTAAATTTTCGGCCATTTAGTATGCTGTATCATAGCCAACAACTGTGCCGAGTTTGGAAGAAATTGGTGCAGCGGTTACCAAGATACACACATGTAACCATAAGTAGGCGTGGCTACACCCATTTTCCAAAAATTTATAATATTCTTATTTTTCGTCTAAAAGTTATTGTAAATATCAATTTTGAGTGAATTATCTTCAGTAGTTACTAAAATATCGCAGTTTTCGTATTTCTGGAAATTACCGTTATATGGGAAGTGGGCGTGGTTACAGTCCGATTTCGCCCATTTTCAATACCAACCTACCTTGGATTAAGGGAAACCTACGTACCAAATTTCGTTGAGATATCTCAATTTTTGCTCGAGTTATCGTGTACACGGACGGACGGACAGACGGACAGACGGACGGACAGACAGACATGGCTTAATCGATTTCTTTTTTCATCCTGATCATTTATGTATACATTTGTCTATATCTATCTCGATTCGTTTTGGCTGTTACAAACAACCGTTATGTGAACAAAATTAATATACCCTTGTGCACAAGTGCGCTCGGGTATAAAAATTTCGATTATGCAGTTTAGTAAAATATACTTTTTTTGTTTCTAATAAAGTGTAAGTTTCAAGTAGCTCAAAGTTCTGATTGATTTTTGGCATTTTTTTTTGTGGAAAGTGTTGCTCATTTTCTCCATAAAAAAAAATTGCCGACATACTTTGACGTTTTCGAGATTTTTTTTGCCGAATTTAGGGGTCGCCTTTTTACATCTTTCGTCACATCTTCAGCATTTACAGTCCGATCTTAAAGTAAAGTGTAATAATACTTTTATCTCGAAGAGAAAATTTTTTTCTGTAGTTCATTGACAGGCAGCAGAACTCAGTTTCTACCACCCCAAAAGCTCTCTAAAAATCATTAAGCTCTTGCTAAGGAAGTATGTTAATTATTCCTGTATAACTATTTAAAAAAGAATTAAATATTTAATGTCGAATATACAATGTTCATTTAACTTCTCATAGAATTCAATTGGAGCTTTTAAACTGGTGGCAACCCTTTTCAAACATATTTTATAAATAAAGTATTTCAGAAATAAAGCTTACTTATGCGCTTCTCGTTTGACACTCATATTAAAATGTTTCATCTCACTTGTTAATTAAATTAATTTTGAATTTCTAAACAGGTGGAAACCCTATTCAAAGTTATTTCCGAAATAAAGATTTTGAAACCTTTATCAAAACATATAAATAATGAAATAAAGCTTTCTTTAACCCTTTTTGATTGACACCTATGTACTTACAATTGTGGTCAGCTGATTAAGTTACGTCACATTTGGAACAGTTTTGGCTTACCCTTTTGGTAGTTATGTACATATGTTGATCAATGATCATTATACAGTAAGTGACTACCAGTGGCGAGCGAAAAGTGAATATATCTTAGAAAATTAGAAAAATATGCCGCATTGCTAGACGTTTTCTTAACTCCATGGCTATGAAATGATCACAGGGTTGAGATTAATATGTACGTATGTTTGTATTTATAGAATAAAAAAATAAAAATAAAAATAAAAATTTCTAAATTTTTACTGCTAAGCTTTAAGTAAGCAAATAATATTTGAATTCAGCCATTAGCTCCAACCCAGTGTTTAACACAACGTTAAGGTAAGATTTTTTAAAAGAAATATTGTACATAACTACATACATAAGTATTTATATATGTACGTATATCCGCATGGGCGTAGCCAGGTAGGGGCAGGGGGGCCCGGGCCCCCCCTAACTTTCAAATTTTTGCCTAGATATTCAAAAATACTACCACGAAATGCTTGCTTGATAATTTCGGCCCCCCCTAAATTTCAAGGTTTTTCCTATATATATACTGTATAACAAATTATACTCCCAACGCTAACTAAATANTTAATCGCCATAATGAATCACACACAATTGAGTTGTTAGTTGACAACAATGCAATGCTGGTCATGCACGAAAAAATGAAACAATCAAAATTGTGTATTTTATATAAAAAGAAAAAAAGCGCAGCCATTTGAATTTTGTGAATCGCCGTTGCACTTCATAGTATTTTGATTAAAAAGCCCACTCAAATACGCTTAGCGAAAGAAATTTCACGTCCAACATATCTGAAATAATGTTTCATTGGCATCAAGAATCACTTGATTCTATTTAATTTTCACTAAGATATCGATTTTTTTTTCTGGTCAAAATTCTGTTAGTTGGGTTTTTTGGGAAATCATTTGCTTTTACATACTTCTGTATTTTAATAGCGCCAACCGTGCATTGCATTAACCCTCTCAAGACTAAGAGCTTATTAGTATACAAGATACGGTTTGAACTGTAGATTATGATTTACGGTGGCATAAACAAACATAATTTTATGCTTTTTTTTAATTTTTGCAAAAGTAATTTATTTTTCCATCTTATAAATGGAAATCATTTGGATCGGTTTGTTACCTTTCACCTACGTTCAAAATATTTTAAAGTTTTTCGATGTAGTAAGAACGGGATTTTAAATACTCCTGCTACTCTGAGTTCTTAACGAATTCCGTTTTTAGATGCATATGTAGCAAGGGCTGGAAAACTAAGAAGAATTGTGTACATAAGTGAGAGACCTGCACAGAATTAACAAGTTTTTATCTTGTGTGGTAGTCAAACAGCCATTAAAGCTTTACACTCGCACATGGACAATGCAAAGTCCCTTAAGCCCAAAATACAGTAACGCACTGACAGTGGCAGTGGCAGTTTTTCGAAATCAGCTGTTTTTTAGAAAGTGTGGCGTCGAATGAAGCGACTCCCAATACAGCAGTGGCAGCTAGAAGTACTGCTCACTTTAGCCCAAATTCTAAATTCACTGCCACTGCTTTCATCGCAGCAAAATTCGCATGTTGAATTTGACATAAATGAAACGCAGCCAACATCTATTGATGTCACTGAAGCCTAAAAGGCAACAACAAAAATATAAACAAACAAAAGGGAATGTCAAAAAAAGCAGTCACTGACACCGCCGTATTGTGTTTGTTGCGGCAGTGACTGCCAATATTAGCAGTAACAGCTGATTTTAAAAACTGTCACTGCCACTACCACTGCGCTATTTGATTTTGGACTTTACTGAATGTCGTGCATCATTATATGATTTATCTTATACGGGTTTCTGGACACTTCGGTATAAAGGGGATTTGAAAAAGTAACGAATTAGCAAGGTAGGTAGTTATATCAACATTTAAGTGATCACGCAGCTCAACTAGCCAATGAACGGAGCAAAACTCCTGTGAAGCCTATGTCTATGTCCTATGTCTCTTTATAAAGACTTTCGTCGTACAGGTAAGATTATAGAAGAAGATTACGCACGCTTGGCCATCGGCAAAATTCATTGAAAGTGGTTTGTAAGGGACTAGTAATACCAAATGGTGTTATAGCGCTATTTTTCATTGCCTATGTGAGGGGAGTGTTGTTTGTATTTGCTAAATTTGCTGCTCATTTTCAAAGCGCCTAAAATTAAATTTTTGCAGCATAGTTTTAGGTGGAAATTTATTGACAAATAGTCAAGCTTGACAGTTTGTCATGTGCACAGAATTTTCTGGCGTTGGGAAGAACGCTGGGCATTTGCCAGTTAATAATACAAATACAAATCATAAAAAAAGGCATTTAAAGAGCACAGCAAATTAAACGAAAAATCTTATGCTCCAATCTGTTTCAAATCTGGTATATAGTTAACTTAATATAGAAAGGCGTTGTCTAAATTTTGTGTCTTTACAGAATAGTTACAATACTTTATAATAGCTAAGGTTTTTATGTTTGGAATTTCTTTAAAATCCTGCACTATAACTAATTTTTTAATTAGTTGATGATTTTAAATTCGATTATGCCTCTAGTGAGTAATCTATCGATCTTTGTGCATAGCTGAATTTCGAAAGAAAATGAGGTGGGGCCTTCCTATATTAAGGTAACGATATGTAGCTGAAACATGGGCGTACATTAAAAAAAAAACTGGAACCGAGAGTTGGCGCTAAAGTCAAAAAAAAATATTCGACACAATATGCATTTTTTTGCGTTAAAAATTCGTTTAAAAACAACATTAACAAAACGTTTTAATTTTAGTAACGTCAGATACTTCGGGTTATAAAAAAATAGGAAAGATCTTTAAATTTATGATTTGGAAAATTAAACGTAAATATTTTAAATATTACTACAAACAAATCTACACAAAAAGTATTTCCCAATTCGCAGAGTTTTGCAATTGTGTGAGCCAATTCAATTAGTATGCATATAATAGCTCAGACCCAAGACTTTTCGTGTAAAATCCTGTAAAAATGCCAAACAAAAAAATGCCAAAAAAAATTAGTAACAACAAAAAGTACGGGAACAAAAAAAGCATTTTTCCTGTAAAAATTTCAACCAGAGATCGCTTGACACTTTTCATGATTTTACCAGAAGAAAAGGTTTGGGTAAAATCTTGCAACTTCATTCTCTATACAGCTCTCCAAAAATCGCTCCCATTTACAGGATTTTGGAGTACGGGATCAGTTATCCTGTAGCGTCCTGCAAGTTCGTGTAAAAACTTGTAAGTTCGTGGAGTACTGGATCAGAGCTAATATAAACAGAAAAAAATAATTTACAATTTAGACATTTTCATTATAATAATTTTTTTACGTTTTGTCATACAAATGTGACGTCAGTTGGAAAACCTTTGGAAAATACTTTTAGCAGAATATTAAAAAAAGTGTTGCCGAAATAAATTTTTTTTACCGCTTAGTCATTCCCAGTTATAAGTCAGCACTAATTTTTAGATGCCTAAATTAAACAAATGATTGCATACTTTGCAGCTGCTTGAATTATGTTTTATTATAAGTTCGAATTTCTCTCTAATACTCACTTAAGGGAAAATAGCCTGTCCACATGACCGCAAAATTACAAAATTACAGGAAAGACTAATACAGTCAAAAAATTGCAATCCTTTAATTTGACTGCAATGAGTGTTACAGCCCGTTTCCATCAAAAGCTTAACTTAAGCTTAACTTACAAATCACAGTCATTGTTAAGGTTCTAGTAAACGATGTGAATAATCCTCATGCGAATAGGAATTCAGTTTACGATGAGAGTAAATATCCATTCTTATGAGAATGATTTTCTATCCTCATGAGAATTACTCTCAACATACAACTCAGGTTTCATATGGTTATATTGTGAGGTGATTGCATCGATATCCTGCGTTATGGAATTTACAGTAACCGATTTATTTAATAGCATTGTAAATATATATATGTATGTAAATATTTTGTCATCAAACTATTTTATAAATGTATACAATGTTACAACCCTTTTTCTTCTCTTTTCAAATTACCAGTATTTTGCATTTGGTAAATATAAAAAATAAAATCAACGAAAAGGTGTGAAAATCACGTACGCAGATTTGCAAATAAATGCCGGCTTCGGCACGAAACTTTCGCCAACAAGAATTTTATATAATTTTTTTTTTACTTAAGTATTTGTTGGTAGTCATGTTACTCAAGTAATCGCTTAAAACTATTTCATATCGTTTAAGAAATCGAATAAAACGTGCTGGCATTTGAGTGCTCAATAGTTATAGCAAAAAGGTGTTATTACAGGGGTGAAGAATTAAAATAGGAATGTTTTCTAGTCTAGTATTAGGAGTGTGAAAAAACCGTTGGTGCTGGAAGTGCTTTCGCATACATGTTTACGAATCGAGCAAAAATGTACGCAAAATAATAACTAAATACCGAAAACGTTTCCTCAAAAAATATTAAAACTAAAAAAATTATTATTTACAGCTTTATTAAACTCTTTCGTCATTTTGTTCTATGTAAAATAGTTACATCCTTAGTCGTTTCTTTTTCTACTGAGGAAATATAAGGTAAGAAAATACAAGCAAACTGCTAGTTTCCATGCGGATGATTTTGAATTCGTCCGAAAGAGTATCTACATATCGCCGGCGCCGCGGTAAAAGCTGCTAACACCTTTTAGTAAAATTTGTTCTGAAGAGTGAAAAAAATTATTAAGTAATAACTACCCACTACCTTCAAAATTTTAAAATACCTTTTTGTGGCCCTTTGTGTACTCTGTTTTTATGCCCTTTCAAAAACTATTTTCCTCGCTAAAGTTTGTAATTATTTTCTTCGCGCAATTTTTGTTTTATTTATTTATTTTTCTTTTTTTTCCTTTTTTAAATTGACTTTTAGACTTTATATTTTTCAAAAGAAAGTTATACGTATGTATGTACATATATTTATATTTTTTTGTTAAATTTTGTAAATAATTTTCTCTTTTGTAATTTATTTTTTTTTTTGATTTTTAGAAACTTTTTTTTTTAATTTTTTTTTAATTAAGTTCTAAATCGGATGTGGATTTACACCTCTATGACAAGACCCATAATTAACCATGGATCTGTGGTACGGTAGAGTAAACTCTCAATCAATAGCATGGGAAATCGCTTGCCCAAACTTCAAAGAACGATCGCGCTGTGCGTCAGTGAAATATCAATCGAAAATTCGTGTGAAATGTTCGATAGGTCCTTTGTACTAAATCATATATTTATAGCGTTAGCAAATTTTCATTGAAAAAAATTTATTTGTTTGGAGTTAGCAGAATTTCTTTTCAATTATTTTTTGCGATTCTAAATACTAAAAAAAATATAGATATTAGTGTAGATATTTTCCTCTTCCCGTCAGTATCAAAAAGTCTCACAAAAGAAGTTCCGTTGCCAACTTTTACGGTGAATAGCTCCTTTCACTGAAAGTACTTAAGCATGTTTCAAATGGAGATGTGTATCATATTGTTCGCGCCGCTCTAACAGTCGCAATGACCAAGTGAGCAAAGCACTGGCATGTCTTTCGAGAGGCCAGAAGTTCAAATCCGCGGGCAGCAGAATTTTTATTTTTTCTATTTAATTTATTTAACTTTTTTTCATTTTTAAGCTTTATTCTTTCAAGGGCTATCTGAAGTTCTGAAGAAAATCACAAGGAATATTTTTCATTATTTCTGTTGCCTGAAAAAGTACTTCACCGTTGCTGTAAATTTAACTAGATACTGATTTAAAAATGTTGATAGAAGAAAATCTCTTTTTCATTTCTTGTGCGTCATTTTATATGAATTTTTAGTTTTTCTTGAGAGCGGCAGCCCTTTGAAATTAAAAATGTATATCTTTTAAATTTCAGTTAATTTTTAGAGACCTATTTTATGTATTTTTATTAATTTATTTTTTTTATTCATTCATTAAATTTTCATTTAATACATTAATATTAAACTTTAAATTTTTGTTTACTAATTTACTTAGTTTCTAGAAACTTCTGTATTTTGTTTTTGTTCTGTTCTTTAATTAAACTTTTTCTTTTTTTAATTTAGTTTACTTTAGATTTCATTATTTTAAAAGAAAAATATATATGTATTTGTATAATTGAGTTATGCAATACCAATTTTATGTATTTTTCTCCTTCTTTCTAGTTTTTAGAAACTTATTTTTTCTGTTCTTTAATTAATTATTTTCTTAAATTTAATTTTCTTTAAGTTTTTAGATTTCATTACTTTCAAAAGAAAAGTATATATTTTTTAAATTTTGTTAATTTTGAGAAACCTAGTTTATGTATTTTACAACCATTTTTTTCTTTTCTATTTTTTTTTCGTTTAATATTTAAATTTTTATGTTATGAGAAAATATATTATTTTTAATGCTTTTAATGTTAGGGATTCATTTTATTTTTCTATAATGTATTTTTTCCTTTTTAACGTAATTTTCTTTTAGTTATTAGATATTATTGCTTTAAAAAGAAAAATGTTTTTAATGTCATTTCTTTTTTTGAAAACTAAATCTACATATGTATTTCTTAATTAACTTTTTGTTTAATTTAATTTTCTTTCAATCTTTAGACTTTATTGTTCCAAAAGACCTTTTTTTAACTATTTAGGAACCATTTTTTCTGTATTTTAATTACATTTTTTTCTTTTTTAATTTTTTTAATTTAATATTTAGATTTTATTGTAGTGCCAAATAAGAAAATTTTTTTTTAATTCAGTTTAGATTTCAGAAACTATTTTTTTTGTTTTTCTTTTACTCGTTTCTTAATTAATTTTTTTTTTAATTCAATCTTTTAGTTTTTAGATTTCATTGTTTTAAAAAGATTTTTTATAACTGTATTAAATTTTTATAAACTTATTACATTTTTTGTCTTTCTTTAATTACATTATTTTATTTTTTAGTTTAAGTATCTTTTAATTTTTAGACTTTGGTTTTAACAAATAAAGTGTTTTTTAATTACTTTTAAATTTTAGAAACTGTTTTTTTTTCAATTTAATATATAGGCAAACAGAATAACGCCAAGACATCCTCGTTAGCAGTTCTTACGAAAGAAAAAATCAATCAATATATGTAGTTGCCAACGAAAATTTTGGATTTCGAAAAACTGCGGTGAGTTGAAAGATAGTTGCCAGAATTGCCCTGTTATACCAGCACTCAAGGCGAATTTATACAAAGTGGTGTTACTGGCGAATTTAGATTTTCGCCGCGGTACTGCTGAATGGCAAAATGATGTGTTTGTTGTAATATGAATTCGCCTTGTTTACAACAAACAAATCATTTTGACATTCAGCAGTACTGCGGCGAAAATCTAAATTCGCCAGTAACAACACCTTGTATAAATTCGCCTTGACCAGCACTCAAGCAAACAATAGAGGTGCCAACAGCATAAGGGCCTGTCTGCACTGGGTTTAATTAACTGGTATAACTTCGCAAAGGAGCGAGGATATCTTTTAAGTTTTTTGGCTTCGACCCAAAACGCACCAACGGTTGTAGCGCTAAATAAGAACAAGAAATGGTATTCAAGTGAAAATCAGCACTTTAGCAAATAATTAGTTTCGGTAAAATATTTGTTTAGGTACCACTAAGCAATTCTTAAAATTGCATTACCAGCTCCACATGTGTACCTTTCATGCATCTTTAGTTCAGACAAATTCTTTAAAGGTAATATATATGTACTTCCGTATAGCAGTTTGCTTGTATTTTCGTTAACAAAAAAGCTAATTAAATAAATACTTCAAACCTCTTTCGTAACTTTCAACCTACGCAAATACAATAATAAAAATATACAGAAGTAATAGAAATTTCAGATTTTTAATTTTAGTCTACAAACTAAATACTCGCAGCGCTAATCGCCGCAAAAAATGCTTCAAATACCAATTTCATTACCAAATTAAATGAAGTACCAAAAAATCAATATCTTAACGACTGTAAACAATTCAAGAGCCAACAGTTGATTAAAGTTCAAAGAAACAAATAAAACGATTTTCAATAAATTTACACAAAGAAGTAAATAATAGAGAAAAATGTAAATATAAAAATCTGCTAAGCCAACTTACTGCCATGAAAAGCTGCCGGTGATGCCGTCCTTCAGCCGGTCGCGCAACGAACGCTGTCTGCTCGGCCCAGGGCCGGTAAGTGGCGGCAGTGTGGCATTCTCGCCATTGCCATCGTCCGTGGCGGTGCTAATATTCGAGGCAGAGCTGGATATGGGTGCGCTGCCCGCAGCACCACCACCGCTGACATTGCCACTAGCGCCCAGCGGTTGCTGTGGTTGTTGTTGCTGCTGTTCCATATGCTCCATTATGGGTGGCTGCGATTGTGTTGCTGCTGCTTGTTGTAAATTATGTGGTTGTGGCTGATTTTGCTGTTGTTGTTGTTGTAGAAATTGATTATGGCGCCGTCGTATACTGTGGCGTGGCGAATTTTCCCGCGACATTTTGTTGTTGTTGTTGTGGTGTGTGTGGTTTTAGTTATTTCAAAAAATTCGTAAAATTTTTAGAATATTTTGATTACTACTTGGAGGTGTGTATTTTAAAATTTTTATTTTTTTTTGAGGGGGGAGTGGGGAGCTTTTTAAATTTAATTCGGTTTTTTTATGTAAACTACGCAAGATGCAATGCGCCGTTAAATTTACGAATTATTGGTTTTTATTTGTATTGTATACGAGTTTATGATGAAAGCTCAAATTTCGTTTAAAATTTCATATTTGGTTCGAGCAATAAAAAGTCGTAGCAAATAAAAAAATAACACATTCAAGCATTGGTGGTGGTCTATATTAGAAAATAGTAATGTGAGATTAAAATATTTTTATTGGTTTTTATATATTTCAGCATATTTTTTTTTTAAGCATTTCACATTTAGATGCGCATTCAGTTATATGTAAGAGTGAGTTTTTGAGAGTAAAGTTTTTGTATGAAAAATTAATGTAGATTAAAAAGATGAAAAAGTCATAAGTAAAAAAAATATATACTATTTATTATTGATGCAGAAATAGCAGTTGAAAATATTAAAAGAGTTTATTAGTTGGGAAAAGAGTAAGTAGTTTGTTATTGTGTTTGTGCTGTGTTTTTTATATAAAAAGAATTGATTGCCTACTTCTAAATGAGATTTATGTATACAATGTATGCATATAAACTAACAACACATAAACTATTCCTATACTATATCTAAGAAAAACTTGCATATCTTAGTTCTATACCTAAATAAAATTATCTAAAAAATTAAACGGATTTAATTATTTGTTTGTTATCGATCGGTCATACCTCCTGCATGAAGTGATCTGTAGAATCTTAAGATTATAAACAACGAAAAATTTCTAAGACAGTAAGCTCAACAATTCGCAGGAGTCAACGTCTGCCTCATTCGAGTGTCTTAAATCCATTACTTACATTTCCGTTGCCAGATTCACAGGCATAAGGCTACTTTTTTATGCCCTACAAGGTGATAATTCCTATAAGAGACTCACATATAGTATCCCAAGTTTAGCCATGAGAGCCTAAGTACTCGCATTAGTTACTGCCACTTTGATGGAAATCATTCTCCAGATTCTAGATGGCGACGTTAATCGTTCTCAAAGCTGTGCTTAGGGTTGATCATTTTCCAATGTCCCTCCTGTCTAAACTTCACAAGTTTCTCAATGGCCCATCGAATCTTGTGAATCGCTTTTCTCTATGGCAGTCATCTTTCAGCGGTAAGTTTAGAATATTTATTAAGAAACTTTTCTCGGTAAACTTTGGACAATATCCGGAAATAAAAGGGTTGTATACTTTTTTGATTGGAGCTGTGATCAACTTTAGTGGATTTGCTGGATAGTCATTCAGAGAACACCATTTATCAGCTAGTTTTAGTCTGCCTTCAATCTTCCTTATGTCAACCTATGATGTAGTTAAATAACAAAGTCATCCGCAAACCAATTTGATTAAAATCCATTGCCTTTTAGCTTTTCTAGAAAATTTTCAGCAGCCAGCGTTAACAGTGGAGGAGATTGAATATCAAGCAAATCGCTTAGCTCTTTTCTTACTCAGCTAAAAAGAAACAAACAAGTCTGTGGAGTTGTTGTATCGCCGGACCTAAATTCATAGGTGAGCTGCATAGACAGGAGCTATGTATATTCCAAAGCTTTGGGGAGTGATCAGAGTTACTTTTATAATCCAGGCTGGCCAGGTCTCTTACGTATCCCCAGAAAATTCATGACTATTATCTTTTTTTGTTTCTTCTAAAGACACTTTAAAGTATTGATTTAGCTCCACATGAAAAACAAGTTTCCAAGGAAGTGTATGTGCTTTAACCAACACGCCTACTGCAAGGGCAGATCGGTGAATTCGGTTCTGCACTCAGTTGTAAAGGTAATTGAACAGTCCCTCTCGCAGAAGACCTATGCGGTCACTTCCTTCCTTGATATAGAGCCGACTTTTAGTAACGTCCGAGGCACAAACGTTTACGACATTTATAAACTGAATGCCGAGATCGTGTTTTATTTTGTATATGTCGGGTGGTTGCTAATTCGGATGACCTAGCACTTATCATTAGAGGAACGTTCTTAGGCAGCTTGTAAAAACTTATGCAAGGTTATCTAAACTTGATTATAAACTGGGAACGAAGCTCGTTCTTTTGACAAGTAGTTCTAAAATCCCAAGTATTAAATTATCCACAGCGGCATTCCACTTACGCTGTGCCCACAGAGCTGGCACTGCCGGCGCAGTGGAGCGTTTACGACGCGTTGCCTGTAAGTTTTCTTCTAACTATGGCCACTTCGGTATTTTAAAAAGCTTGGAAAGGATTCTGCACTACTAACATTCCTTCCAAGGAAGAATGGGTGTATTGCGATTTTTGGAATAAGGGTCCAGTGAGTTTATTCGCGGACGCATGAATGTCAAATGGAAAGATAGATAGAGCAACTCTTCACAAATCTTTGATTTAGGCTACCAAATTATTGCAGTGTTTTCCAAGCGGAGGGCGACTACCTCCAGTGGATTGGATGCTTACGAAAGTAATCTCAGTCAACGATCTGAACATGTACTCTGGTAACGAGGCGGCAGTTAAGGTCCTTGGTTATTTGATGACACGCTCGAACATTAAATTACTTCGCTAACAAATTAATATGGGTTCCAGGCGAAGGCAAAACTACACTATCGAAGAATTGACAAGACAGGGCATTGTTAAGTAGTTGTTGCTAGGTAAAGAGAGAGTGTTGCCTCCTTTGGCCACTTTTGGTTTGCTGGAAGCCAGCTGCTTTTGACCACAGGTCAATCGGAGGAAGAGTAAGGAGCTCTTAAAGCTAAACAAGGCGAAACCAATGTGGTAAGGCTCAATATCACCTCAAGGCCTTACTGGGATAGACGATGAGGTTTTATCATTTCAGCATTCCTTGGTTGTCCGGGTTTAGCGGCCTTGGGTCTCATTTCTCGTTTCCTACTGATGAGTTTACGGGCGTTCCAACTTAAAACTGAGATGACTATTGTTAACTTTTCTAGCTAAATGTTAATACTATTTGCTAAACCTTGAAATCTTCTGCTTGCGCACGCAATGCCCACAATCTTGCTCATTGAGCCTAGTGTAATGAATTTGTGAAAAAGAAAAGGAATTTGAGGAAATTCCATAGTTTTTTAATCATGCATACCGATAGAGAAGCATTCTAACCATAAACTGAAAATTTAAGCTAACCTAAACTAGAAGCAATAAGCATTCTAAGGCACTTTTTTGACCATTATTTCTGACCATTTCTTGACATACTATTATATTTACTAATTTTTTTCAATACTTATAATTAAATAAACTTTAATTCAAAATTTTGTATGGTCATCATAAATCAAGACAAATAATTATGTTCATGAAACGTTTGGATTAAAATAATTTTAACATTCTGTAGTAGAATATCAGCTTAACTTATACTCGAATTTAAATAACAAATAAGAAAAAAGGGAAATTTAGTGAAACAGTATGTTTAGTGTATGTATTACTAAAACTCACCAGCAGGAGCTAAACGCAGTTGATTAGTCCTAATCTCACAAAATATGTAAGTGCCGTTTCACACGCTCCACTGTTTGGTTAGCCGCAGCCAGTTCTCCAAACCAAAACGAAAAAAAATTGCTCCAAAATTAATTTTTGTTTTAATTTTTAGAAATATTTTATTATGCACTTTTATAGATTAAGCTTGAATATAATAAAGTGCAATTTTCAAGTGTTTAAGAAATTTGATGGGATATAAATATTTTTTCTTCAATATTGCTACTTACTTTGCACTTTTCACTGAAAATTTTATATAAACAAATAAAAATTTAAAAAGCGATCTCTTAAGAATTTTAGCCAGTATATTAAAAGAAAAATCTAAAATCGGTTAAGAATTGTAGACTCTATGCTATTTGCAACTGTAGTTTTTTATTTAAGACTACTGTAGGGCTGCTGGGTAACCGTAAACCGGAGCATGTGAAAAGGCACTAAGGTTTTTTGACTTAAACCAATCGTTTTTTTTTTATTTGCCGGATTTTTGTTCTTTTCAGCTTTAATTGCAAGTAGCTGTATCAGCCAAAACGATGTGCTAACTTTAATCAACACTTAGCTCTATATCCTTTGCTCTGATAGTGTTCTATGGATTGCCTATGGTAGACTGAGATTGGGAATGCAACTGGGAAAAAAACTGACATAGAAGGAGTCTAGTTACTGCGTCATGAATTGATTTAAAAAATGCGCCTTTCGAAATCTTAAAAATAAGTAGCAACAAATAAGGAAAGTGCTGTCTTCGACCATGCCGAAGGCTTCCTATCTTTCATTAAAAATATAAAATTTTTTAATTTTTAATCAGTTGAACTTTTTTATGATAAGCAAAACGGAGAGACAGACAGACGGACAGTTCGACGTTGTGATCATTTTGTTACACTTTTTCATCATGGGTCAATCTCATCTTCTTCTGGCAATTACAAATAACGCATCAAAGTTATACCTCCATTTCATCTTCATGAAAGCTAATCGTTTTGGAGTGGTCCACCAGGTCACCTAAACGCTTTTCCAGGTGAAGCCACTTTTACTGATTTTTTAATGATCAATGAAAAAGGGCTCTTACTTTCAAAAGTTACAATATATACTTTAATTATTTTTTTTTTTTTACTGCGCTTCAAGTAAATTTTCTTCTATCTATGCAAGTTTCAGAAAGTTATTTCAACGTCTATATGTATTCTAAAGAAGGCACTCTGTTTCACTAATTTCACGCCATTTTTAGAAACTTAAGCGCACAATAAAAATTTCTATGCAGATATATTTAAAAAAAAATGTATTTCAAAAGCAAAACATTCCGATAAAATAAATAATATATAACATATTTAGTAGTAAATATACGACAATTTTACTTAAATTGGCAAAATATTCAAATACATGAAGTTTCAAAAAGGAGACGCACATTTTATATTCTGCTTATTCCAGACTTCTAGCACCGATTTGGCTGCATGCAGGCACATGTACGAATATATACATATGTATGTACGTATTTATCTGTTTCCAATCCGCAACATACAAGTCATAAATCACATTTCACATCTATGAATGGGTTTCGACAGTGGTTGCATTTTCGAGTTGGGATGCAAAGCTCCAATAGTAGTTGAAATATCGATATTAGGCACAATTAGAGCATAACACTAAGAGAATTTGTTATGCGTATATACAAACAAATATACGGATTAAGTTCGTAAGCATTTATCTATTTAATATTTACACGCTAGTATTTTATTTAGAGATTTTAAAGTAAGCTGGCTAACATTCATTTTAGTTCACTCATTTCATTAATTCATAGTATTTCCTCTCTAAAAGCTTTTACAAATAAAGTATATACGTATAAGTATATGGGTGTAGTATACTTTCATTTTATTAAATTCTGCACTAGCGATATATATATATATATATATGTTTGGATATGTGTTTATTTATACATATGTGAGTGTTTTAGTTTAAGTTTTGTTTTGCATTCGCATTGCGTTTGAAAGTGTGTTGTGATGAGATAAAATGCATCTACATCTATTGTAGTATGTATGTGTGTTGTCTTATCTACGTGTGTGTATTATGTAAATTCAGAACACATTTCATATGAAATTTACTGTCGGCAACGAACCTGAAAAGAGAAAATGTAGAGAAATAGTTTAGTGAATTTTTGGAATACATTTAAGGTTGAATTTTCTATAAAGTTTGATTAAGTAAAAAGCTTACAGATAAATTCAAATAAATACATAAATTGTAGAAAATATATCAGTTTCGGATTAATTTGTAACCCTTTGAAAATAGGTTAACCACTCATAAAATCCCGAGCAGAGTACTAAGATTTAAAACGGCATTATTTTGATTACGTACTTTACAAGATACAAATAAGTATCTAGAGTGTATAATTTCGAAAGTGTTTGTCTAAATCTCACTTCAAATTCGTTGACGGTTTTTCATGCTAATCTAAAAGAGGAGCGCCCACAGTTTAATAGCAATTGTATGTTTAGGAAGGAGTGTCTGGCCATTTTAAAACCAATTTGGCTGGCAACCATAAAATGGGCAACAGAATTCTCCACCGAAGCATTAAGAGGAGTCAACTCACAATGAAGTGAAAAAATTAGATAAAGTGAAATTAATTTAAACGAAAATCGAATAAAATTAAATTAAACGAAATTCAGTGAATGGAAGGAAACGAATTGAAATGTAACGAAATGAAGTGTGATGAAAACGAAGGCAAACGGAACGAAATGAAATGAAATGAAATTCTAGCACTAACTAGAACCAAAACAAAAATGTAGGTTGACAGATAGAGGACCAGGGTTATGGTCATAAATTTATAATTTCTTTTCTAATAAGAGTATCCAGCATAAAAACGACCTGTTAAAAATTTTGAAAGCAAATTTTGAAAATTGGACTTTTGTCCGCAGAAAGTGCTTTTTCAGCCAGAGTGTGTCGTTAAAACACCGATGTGAATTTAAGACTTTTAACAAGGTGACAACCCTCTTCAAAAGCATGAAAAATATTCCGAATCTTAGTCGCAATTAAAAGCGATCCGTATGCTAAATTGCATCTAAACCCATCCAGCCATTTCGGAGCGCAGAAAAGTCTGGCATGGTGCGGTTTCTCTAATTTTAAATGACATGGTACCGGTAAAAATGTTCTAACTTCAAAAAGTAAAACGTTATTCCCACAACAGCAAGCCAAGCTCTATAATTTTATATTTAATTTTTGAAATTGGAAAGAACGGAGCAGATCTTCATGACATTCATAAAAAATACCTCATTATATTCCTTTGTGTGTACACTAGGGTGGTCCAAAATTAGTAAAGTCGGAATTTTAAAGCGCTCGTCCCCTACGATTATTCTATATCGAAAAAATATACCTCCCTTTATTTATTTTTAAATAAAAAAAATATTTAGTGGTCGCGCAAAACGCTCTAAATTTGACATGTGTTTTGTATGAAAAATAGAAATAGAATTATTGAAAATCAATATTTTTCGATCGGAAAACTTTGGTTCTCTTCTGGAGACTTCCCATAACAATACTGGTATTTTAGTCAAAACCACAAGTCATAAATATCGGTAAAAGCTGTCCTGCTGCGATATGTCTATCACTACATATACGGACTTTCTTTGAAAATCTAATCAGGTCTATAACTCGGATGCAATTTACGACCCGATGAAGTAGTCTAGCTCAAATTCTATAAGCGGTTCATGTACAGAATCTGCCCTGGCATTATTGCAGACACCCTCAATATTTATTAAAAACGCAAAATAGCATTCTGGGCCCTTTCTAACGACGTGGTTCGAATACAAGTAATCTAATTTAACTGTACATATATTTTGGAGTCCCTTACACAGCCTTCGTACTAGGTGTTTGAATTTAGTTTACCTTCCATCAATGGGTTGGACTTTCATGTGAAAAGCGCTAGGTAAGTAATGGCAAATTAAATAATAAAAATAAATCGAGTTAATAATCTAACCACAACTGCTTGACTAAGTAATTATGCTCCAATGGGCAAACGACTATTCCCCTTTTTTAATTATAAACTAAGCTGCAGCATATTAACCCAAACAATTTACCAACTACAAATTTCATCAAAACTTAGTTTCGCAAACGAAGTTTTACCTTTGCATAATATTTAATTAGAAACAAAATTTTGCTCATGCAATTAAATGCAATGTCTCTCTGGCTGTGCATATCCAATGCAATTACTAACGCACGTGCGGAGACATACATATGTAGTATGTACGTACACGGCGTATGAGTAACCGACTGACAGCCCAACTGCTGGCCCATCATTACTTAGAAGCATCACGCGCCACTGTAAAGTTACTCAAGAATCCATAAGCACAACCAGCACTCACCTCGAATAAGAAATAGTCTGCTTAAAGACGTTGATGGTAGTTAAATATGCTGCTTTAGCACACTCTATTGGCATTGGCAGTCAAATGAATGTAGGTGTGTTTGTGTGACTGAGTGTTAAAGTACTACCTGCCGTAGTTACATATGTAGCTTGGAGCACTTTCGCTGGCACCAGGGACACACACGTAGGCATTATGACACAGCCTAAGGGGCTGCTGGAAAGAAATTGTGCATCCACTTCATATTTTTAATGGAAATTCCATTTCGCAACCGAAATGCAAGCAATTGTTTCCTGACAGTGTAATTGCTGGCCGGTTGCGAAAAAATGCGCACATATTGTGCCACATAATGTGTATTACATATTTGTGTATAAATACTGGTATATACTAAATATAGAATGGAAATTATTTTCAATTTCGATCTTTAGATTTAAAAACTTTTAGTACAACATAAGCCACCTGATTTGAGACATTGACCCAGACATATACTTTAGTCATAATTAATTTTTTAGCGAGTTTCAAGACTTTGCTTGTCCTTTCTTCAGCATTTTTCTTTAATGAGGTGAAGAAATCTGAGCCAAGGTAGCTGAGTCGCAATTCTCCAAAAGCTAAATGCGGTGGCACAGGAGATGCCTTTAGATTTGTTTTCGTCACTTGCCCTCAATTGTTCATTTTGTATCAGTTTTTGTATGAACGCATGCGATGTTGTAAGGCAGTCTCTCGTAGAATCTCGCATTTCAGCCTTGGATTTGCTAGAAAATAGTTATTTTTTTTTGTTTTTCACTTGTAAGAATGCATCCCAAAAAGCTTTAGACTCGATGTCATTGTCTGTGCTTAGTTAATTGAGAAAGATTTAGATGCATGGCGTGCACCCCACTGCACTGGCATATCAACCGACTCGTTCATTTCAACTCGTTTGTGTACTGGCACTCAGTAAATAACGACTCGTCTATTAACGCAGAGGTCGTCTATCCAATTTCTGCATTGTCGAATACAAAGCAAGATTCTCATTAGAGTCATTACTGCTTTAATGGCTACCTGACTGTCGAATAAAATATTTATCCGATTAAAGCAATAGCACAAAAATGAGTCGTCTTGCCTAAAATCTTCACCTAGGATCAGTACCAAATTAACCAGATTTGGGTCTCGGAGCGCTGTGGCATTGCTTGAAACTGATATACATGTTAGCCAAGCAGAGCTTCCTTAAGATCATCTCTCCTCAAAGGGAGGACACAAAAGATCATGTGGCAATGTGTGGGCGGCTACTGGGCAGATAGACTTATTAGGGGCTCTACGAGCGCTACGCGAAACCCATAACATGCAAAGATGCAAAGTTTTCCTTGCCGACCGCGGGCCATCACAGGAGCTTCTGCGGCTAAGCGCCAACAAATTGATTCGTCAGATCTCCTGACCGGACACTGTCTATTAGCTACCCAAGTTGTTCCTCTTATAGTCGTTTCAAATGCATAATGTTTCAGCTGGTTAGAGCTTGGTTTAAAGGTCTCTCCTCGTATTTCATCAACTTTACTGAGCAATTTTCCGCACTGTATATCAATTGCCTGTGGAACTTTGAACATACAGCGCTTTTCGCAACAACTTCATCTGGATTTCGTAAGAAATGTATAAGTGAGTCACTTGCATGACTAATATCTAACCTAACCTAACCTAGTTGGAGTTGGAATATTTATTTCTTATAATAATAAATAGATTGGCGCTTACACATATGTTAGTGTTTGGCCGAGCTTCTCCTCTGATTTGGGCCTGCGTGCGCCTTGATGTTTTCACACAAAGCGGTGGGACCTACAGTTTTACGCCGACTCCGAATGGCAACCTTATTAAGCTGGCATTTCAGGGTACTATTTTATATATATATAAGGAAAATTTGAAAGTTAGGGGGGGGGAGGGGGGTTGGGGGCTCGAGCACCCCCCTGCCCCTACCTGACTACGCCCATGACTACACCACAGCACCTACACCATTTCTTATACATTAAATTATTTTCCATTGGTTTATAGTAAAGAGCAACCTTATACTTCTTTGCTATCCAGATCACGCTGGAAGCAAATGACTAGTTTCTTATCATCTTCAAACTAAGATTTGGTGTTGAAGTAAGGAAAATTTCAGGTTTATGTATGACCAATTTAAGTTCTTTCAAAATATTTAATTACATAACAAGCAAAATACCTCTCTTTTAGGGATAGGTAATGGAGGCTTGAAATTCGATTTTTCCGAATTTCGAACATTGCCCAGGCATTCGATTATTCGATTCGAAATTATTCTATTCTATTTCATTCGAATTTTCAAATATATATTTTTTATTGAAAATTTAAAAGTTTGTTTGTAAGAATGATAACTCAAATCAAAAAAAAATTCAGTTGAACTTATATTAACTCTGATCCAATACTTTTCTTGTACAATCCTGTAAAAATGTCAAACAGCAAAATTTCTCTCTGAAGTGAGAGTACAAAGTGAGTAACAACCAAAAAGTACGGGATTAAAAAGCATTTTTCCGTTAAAACGTCACAGAGCCAATCACTTGACACTTTTCATGATTTTACCAGAAGAAAAACTTCGGGTAAAATCTTGCAACTTTACATTACACAGGATTTTGGAGTACGGGAACATTTTTCCTGTAACTTCCTGCAAGTTCGTGTAAAAACCTGTAAGTTCATGGAGTACTGGATCAGCTTCACAACCAAAAATAATAAGTATTATTTTTTTGTAATAAATATCACAAAAAATATTTAAAAATCCTAAAATTTAACAAATGTAGCATATTGAAACTAATTTTTTGGGACGTATAAAGTGATTTTATTTATTTTTCTTGCTTTACAAACGATGTTTATACTTATACAAGGAATAAAAAAGTCTTACATTTAATGGCAATGAGACTCTTAAGTAAACAAGGAACAAAATAGATAATAGGGCATGAAGAGTTCTATCGAGCCATATTTTGGGTTTGTCCATTGCTGAACGGCTGGTATTTTTGACTTACAAATGCCAAAAATGTAACTTCACATTTGACATCAGTGATGAAAAACGGAGTGTCAATCATCTGACACCAAAACACAACAGTCTTTGACATGTATTGCATATCTAAATTTTGTCAGTTTTTATGGTGTATTTGCCACCAACTGGACAGCTGTTAGTTAAGGCAGTTTTTGATGTCAGTAGTTTTGACATAGTGAAAACCAAGCATTACATAGAGTTTTAAGATCATAAAGCATCTGAAATCTTTTTTATTTTTGGTAAATTTATTTGTATAGCTGGGTTGTGTAACTATTTAAATCAATAAATGATTTAAAGGTGAGTCAATACTTAAACATTTATGGTGACGTACACAATTGAAAAGTGAATTAATGTCAATGACATTAATACACAGACCATATTTTCAATGACATAAACACACTTTCATTTTGTGAATATAAGTCTAAATAACAAAATTTATTTTTATAACATTACATATTTCACTTTTAGGCGGTGAATCAAATCCAAAGCGACTTAATGTCAATTGATATTATTTAAATTTTTTCTAGAGAAATTCGATTTTATCCGAATTTTAGCACCACAAAGCTCGATTTCAGAAACTCGCCATTTTGGAGCTATATTACGAATCTTGGAATATCGAATTTACCTATCCCTACTCAATTTTCATCGTCTAAAAGACTTGAAAATTATTTTGGTACACCGCGAAACATATTTACTAAAATCTACGCCACTATGTATATCGGCAGCTTCCACTTTGGAAAAGTTATAACTTGTTGAATCTAGAAATCATCTTTTACTGAAAGAAAAAATGTACATTACCTCTGATGAAAAAAGTCGCTTTGAATATGGGTATTTTTCGTAATATTCTACTTTATATGAGCCGCTAAGCTCATTGGCTATTAGTTAGTTTACACATTGTAAAAGCTAAATACTCAGCATGCAACGATTTGGTTTTATATATTCAGATACTTTTTCTTTAGATTTTTCCTGTAGCATTCTCATTTATAAAATTTCCACTTTCATAATATCTCTTTCTTCTTTCGACTTTTATAATATTTTTCGCTGTTGTTTATATTCTTGCTTTTTTTGGTTGTAAATCATGAATGTTGGCTTCGCATTCAATTTTATATTTTTGTAGTATTTCCTCAGCCATCTCGTCCTCTGCAGCTCAATTTCGTTATACATATTTTAAATTCGGAATACATATATACGCACATATATATGTATTTTTCCTCTACATTTTATCAACGCTTTGTTACATTTTATTCCGTCAATGACCAAGCAGAGCAAAAATGTTGAGAAAATAGGGGCCAGAGGCACATAAATGTGCATGCATATACATATATTAGGGTGGGTATTTGTATGGGAGATTTTTTACTATTTATAAGATATTTTACGTGTAATTCTTAGCAAATTTTCTGTTTGGAGTTTGCCAAATTGCGAAAATAAGTTTACTGGCATTTTGCTACAGTGTAGTAAAGAAATGAATAATTTTGTATAAAACCATGGAATAAGTTTTTTTTTTGAATGAGGAATCCATTTATGTACTTATCTTTTTCTTAAAACTTCCACCAAAAGGCGCAACAGCAAACTCCAAATTGATTTTATACGCAAGGTTTCTTCGGAAAATTTCCTTAGAATTACACGTAGAATTCTCGCAAAATAAAAATAAAAATTACCCACCCTAATGCATATGTGTGTATGTATATTTAAAACGCCAGGCAACTATATATGTAGCAGGATATTTGTACCTGCTTTTAGGTTTCTCCACTTCTGAGCTACCCGCTGGCCCCTTCTCTTAATATTTCTTCATTTTTGCTCATTGGGCGCTCTCATGCGTGGTTGTTGATTTGTGCATCGTTGCACAAATTGTTTTGATTACAACCATATAGCTAAGAGAAATGTATGTATACTGTATATAAAATTTAAAATAAAGTCAGAAACAAAAGAGAGAATACGCTGATACATAAAAAGCTGAAAAATAAATATCACTGCAGCGAAAAGTAACTGATTGAGCCAGCAGCCCCTACTGTCGCTTGGATATAGTAATTTCCTGCAAAAAGTTGTACCATTTTATTAAATATACACAA
The DNA here is from genome assembly GCF_001687245.7 of Rhagoletis zephyria. NCBI lineage: Eukaryota > Metazoa > Arthropoda > Insecta > Diptera > Tephritidae > Rhagoletis > Rhagoletis zephyria. The sequence continues at coordinate 39,567 of NW_016161288.1, forward strand.
CTGGCTATGTATACATAAATTTCAAAGTACAGTATCCCCCGCTTAATTGGTCATTAGGAACGAAATTTTTTCATCCTACGAAATAATTACTTCGGACTCGCTTAGTGCAAAAGTTCCTTTCTGGTCGAGTAATTTATCAAAATAAGCGTAAAAATCATTTAGGCCGGATTTATTTAACAGGGGAAAACTGTAAACAAATCCTGTTATCCTACAGAGAAAGTAAATTTCATAAAAAGTGCTACAAACTTTTAAATTTCCGTTGTGATTTGAGCACAAAGTAATGGCTTATGGCACACAACCGGATTGTGCAACGGTTAAATTTAACAACATGTAGATGGTATGTGCATATGTACATCTGAATCCGTAAACACTTTCAGCACATAAAAAGTTGTATCACTCAGCTGAAAGCACATTCCCCAATGCGCTCAACAAAATTAGCGTTACAGCATTCCAGGAAATTTCACAGATGCCCACTGATTATGGGAATCTCACACTGCTTCAATGCATCGATATACATATGTATGTATGTAGTAGTGCAAATTAATACTGAGAAAAATTGCAGTCAGAATTCATAAACTTTCAAAGTAGACAACGGTGACTGTGCTTCCCAAAATTCAGAGCTTAAATATCTGATATCGATTTTGTTCGTCTGCCAGAGATGTGTACTTACACTCTGAGTGACACAATTTTCTGTTCCAACAGCAGTCAATCCTCGGTACACTGTGACAAACTTTCGAGTGTACTTCGAAACGAATACTCGAAATCCAGAAAATATTCCGAAAAATAAAACACAGCGATTCCTAAAAAGTTAAAAAAAAACAGAGAAATATCGAAAAAAATCCCGAAAACTTAATTTAAAGGATCGCGAAAACATGAAGTATCGAAAAAATAGTCCTCAAAAACCTACAACAAAACCCGAAATCCTAATGAAAACTCGAAATCCGTAAATTATCCCGAAAAGTTAAACTAGAATATTCGTAAAAACTGTCAAAAAATTCCCGAAATTTCCAGAAAAAATCCTGAAAAATACCGAAATTGATCCAAGACATTCCGAAAACTTAATTTAATGATCCCGAAAACATGAACTATCCAAAAATTCGGCAAATTCTTCAACAAATTAAAAAAACAAGAGATCTCAACGGAAACTCGAAATCCGTAAAACTTTCCGAAAAGTAAAACACGAATATTCCTAAAAAGTTCAAAAAAATTACCAAAAGCTTCTGAAAAATACCGAAAACTATCCAACAGAACCCGAAATTTTAATTTAAAGGATCCCAAAACTGGAAGTATCGAAAGACAAAAAAACTAATAATTTAAAAAATCTCAAAAATTTCCGACTAAAATTCTCGAAAAAGGATCGCAAAGCTAAACATTAAAAAAGAAAATCTCAAAAGTTCCGAAAAAATCCTGAATGGTACCGAAAAGGTTGGTAGGTTGGTTGCAGCGCCGGAGCATTGGTCCAGAGCCTCATTAGCTCTGTGAGCGCCATTTTGATACCTCTTGAACCTCAGATATTCTACACTATCACGATTTCAAACCACTTGGATTTATCAATGAATCTACATAGTATTTATGCTAGTAACGGAGCATTCAGAAATCTCCATTCGGTTTTAAAGAAGAAATTTTCCTAATCTATATATATAACAAGTAAGAAATTCTAAATTCGGGTGGAGCCGAACATTAAATACCCGGCGCAAGAATTAAATATATGTTTTTTTCACCTTTCCGAAACCTACCGCTAGATGGTAAGCCGGGGTGTTATTGAGTAAATTAGCGTCCTTAAATTTCGAAATATTGCAGTTTCAAGCATTTCTGAACTTTACCGTTATATGAAAAGCGGCCGTAATTTTAGTCTGATTTCAATAATTTTCAACGTTTTGCTTATATGTGGCAAGCACAATAAAAACACCGAGTTTGGTACAAATTGGTAGAACGGTTACCGATATACATATATGTGATCATAAGTGGGCGGTGCCACGCCCATTTTCCAAAATTTTACCATAAACGTGCGCTCGGTATAAAAATGGTGTGAAAAATGTATAGTAATTCTTCAATTGAGAACGGTTGGACCGATTTGGCTTAAATTTTTTTAGTTGTTCGTAATTGCCAGGAGAAGGTTTTTACGAAAGAAAATTTTAAGAAATTGGAAAAATCGAAAATTGATTTTTTTTTATGGAATTTGGAAAAATAGAAAATTCCAAGTGGAAAACTCGGAGAAATCCGGAAGAACGCAAAAAATTTGAATTTTTTTCGACGAAAGCTTGGAAAATTGGAGCTCGGATAATTGTGAAATTCATTGGGAGCTTGAAGCAATTGGGAAAAATTTTCTCCTATGTTTCACAACTGATTCGAATGGGTGCTGCTTTTCTGGAAACCTGTTTAGAAGAAGGAGTGCACAAAGTTTTAATTTTTCCGATAGTTGGCGCAGGTGTCGAGCTATGCTTAAAAAATTCAGTTGGTTCGTTGGTAGCCTTTTGCCTAGATAAGCATATAGGATTAATTTTTTCCGTTAAGTGGGTCAGAGACCGAACTATTCGAAACAGTCGTATTAATGGTACGATTTTCTTGCAATTTAGCACGTAGGTAGCTTATTGGCTGGGTTAACTATATGATATTTTTACTGCTATCAATTCCAAAAAATCATCAATCGAATCGAGTCATTGTTTTACAGTTCGAAAGGTGTCTGAAGGCGACGCAAACATGTGGGTATAGGCTATTTAACAATACTTATTACAAAAATGGAAAAAAATTTGATGCAGCAAATGTTAACGCTATTTTTGACAGCAGAAAAATCGAGTTTTTTGCAATATTTGAGAAGCTCTTTCTTTCTTTCTCCAACTCAACTTAACTTAGTTTAGCCACTTTTGGACTTAAGTAAAAAGTTAGCCTACGTTTTACACAAAATTGGCTTAACTAAGTTGAGTTGGAGAAACCAGCCCTTATAGTCATTTGTTGAACAGGAATACCTGACTTCGGGAAGTTTGAGTTCCTACCGCAGCTAAGCAAAAGGTGATAGAACCTTCCACGTAGGCTTAAAATAAAGCTAGAACTACAGACTACCATCCCTGAAAGTACTATTCCTGCACCTTGCCCTAATGGTCACCTATACTCATTTACTTTTTATCGTCGAAAATGGTGTAAAAATCAGTGTTAAATAAATGACTACAGGTAACCTTAGGGTCAAGGTGCAGCAATGGTATTTTCAGGGATTGAAGTCAGAAGTCCAAGCCTTAATTGAAGCCTAAGTGGAAGGTTCTATCACCTTTTGTTTCATTGCTAGAGCTTCTCAAATATTGCAAATAAACGCGATTTTTTTTACGCTTTCACCACATTTTTCTCAAAATCTGGAGCTGATGGAAACATTATACTTACGTATTCTTAATCAGCAAAAAAAAAAGCCTATTAAAACCAGCTTCAACATTTTCCGCATCAAAATCGGTGTTGCCCTGTGTTACCTACACTAATTATATAAAGAGAAGCTCCTCCTTTATATAAGAGGTGATCTCGCGAACGGCTGTACTGATTTTTTGAAATTTTGGACACCTACTTCAGACTTTGGATATATTAAGGGAGCGTGGCATCACCCATGCTTATCGAATTTTTCATACCGTATGTCTCTGAAAGTATTTGTGGTAATGTCCTGGAAATTGGTATAGAGATTTTGGGGTTACTGGAAAGGGGAAGTGGTGCTTTCCAAACATATTGAAACTTTTACCTATCTGTAAATATATACACCGAGAATACAGTGTTTTTTTTTCTTTTTCGTAATAAATTTTTTTGTACCAAATTTGGGTATGCAGTTTTGTAGTTCACTCAATTTCAGTAACATAAAGTGCAAGTTTTTAATGGCTATAAGATGAGACTTTTTTTCGCTGATGATGTTGCGCATTTTCTCCGTATAACGAATTCGTGAGAGTTTTTTTGTATAGGAAAAATGCCGAAGAGTGTCAGTATGTAAAAGACTTATTCTGGTGGCTTAACTCCTCCTAAACGACCGAAGCGATTTTAATGATAATTCTTAGTGGCGCTGGAACCGAGTTATTGCTAAAAATCGTCGATTTGGAGGCACCAGGGATCAAAGTTAAATTACTCCCGTTAAATCAACCATCAGAACCATTGCGGTCCTTGCTTTACGGTGACTAAACAGAATGTGGACCAATGATATTCACCAGTTTGTAAATTGACACCAACTATACTATAGAGATCCAAGGACGATTCAATATCGAGCCGCAAGGACTTCTTCCCGGTATAACGCTTTCATCAGGTTATTTAAGACGGCAATGGGGATATGCCTTCTGTCGACCACAAAACCAAACATGAACTTGAGTTGCTGGCGAAAACGTTGGACCAAATATTTCAATAAAAAAATTAATTTTGGGCGGGACGAAGTTCGCCGGGTCTGCTAGTGTATCAAGTGTTTTACCTGAGACCCATTTTAGCTGCTTGTTCAGGAAGTGGCTTGTTTTCCGTCATTGCAGCTATTAAACTGACGATATCTTTTCTTGAACTTCTTAAAGAGATCTTCCGTTTTTAATATGCCATAGTTCGGCTAGTTATACTTTGAAGTGTTGCAAGTCTGCGGATTGCAAGTGTACATATATGTATGTATACATATTTTGTTACTCCTAGTGATCCGATTTGTCTTTAGCTTCGCATTCGTCGAGAAATGTTCCATTCCTAGTTAATTCATTCCGTTTCACATGTGCCAGGCACAGTTTCTTTTCAGTACCCTACAAGCCCTCTCAATCGCCAAATTTATGATTGGAAGATGCTAGCAAAAAAGTAGTCGGAACGATAGAGAGGAAGAGAGCAATCCCAGAATTTTTTTTAACTAGCGTAAGAAGCATATATTTATTTCGTCCTACTTTTTCCATGATTCTAAAAGCTTTTCAAGAATACCACTAGGTTCATACTAATCATACTAGTGTAATTGTGTAGTTCGTTGCAACTTCCCGTATGTGGAAGTCTATAGGTCATATATGGACTGTTGAGGCAGAATCACATTAGTAGTAGTACACAAATTAATTGCTCATGTAGCGCCTGCGCAAGCTCCCTGTTGAATGTTGCTTAATTTTCTGGCGTTGTACTATTGATTATCCAGTTCCACCATACTAACGTACTGCAAGTTAGTTTAGGCTTTAATAAATACCTAATTTTTGCTAAGGATTCTGGGCATATATAATGGTTAGACGAGTGGTATTCAACTAATTATTTTTTTGAGGCTCAGATTTCGGACAAGCTCAGCGCAGTTAATGACATTCGGAACGAGCTGAATTGGAAAGCAAAGGTAGGAAGGGTTCTTCTCCCCTTCCATCTTTGGGAACTTCTTTACTTTTACAGTATTCTTATGGTAGCCTTCTTATTTGGAATTTAGAACCCCTAGTACATTCAGCAAAAACTTTATTGGCGTAGTTTCGCCTAATGAATATCTTCTCCCTTCACAAAATTTTAAAATTGCGTACCCGAGATAAAACAGCAATCTGGAATCCATGTGCGTAAAAGTTTGAAATTTTAGAGAAAAATGTAAACAAAAATGACAATTTAAAGACAAAGTTCTCGACAGAAGTAAAATCAGCTGCCCAACTGCGGCTTCCTGTTTAAAATGCTTTGCTCCACACAGTATATTCAACGTGAAATGCGCAAAAAAACCTTTAAAAAGCAAAATACTAGTAAAAAATCATTAACTCACAAATACCCAAATTTTCTTCGCAAAATTATAACTTCAGAACCCATCTACGTATGTTCTCCTCGACTCAAATCAGCGTCAGATTGAAAAATAAAACAGGTTCACAGGCCTCTCATTTGTATAAGCCGTGAAGGCGCCAAAATACGGAATACGGGACAAATATGGGGCATCACAAGAAATACAGAACATTTGGCGTCCCGTATGAAATAAATTATTACCAGGACAATTGACGAAAAAAGGAAACTGACCCGTAAAATACAGGACGGATGGTCACCGTAAGTATAACCAACAACCAGGTTGGTTGGTTACTGCCAACCGCGCAGAAACAACTGGTATGACGAAGAGTGCCGCAGCATATAAAACTACCCTGCAGCCAATGGCGACACGCGCGACAATTGAGCGATACCGGGAAAAAAGGAGGGAAGAGAGACGCCTTTTCAAGAGAAAGAAAAGATAGGCAGAAAGGCGTGAGTGCGAAGATCTTAAGATGCTGGCAGTCAGAAATACGGCTCATAAATTAAATCAGAAAATAATCAGTCAAATAGTTTTAAGACCGGGGGTAGCTCCTGCATAGATGAAGAGGGAATCTGGTAACAGATATCCAGAGTACACTTGAGATATGGACTTTCACTATCAGATAGGGCTTATAGTTTCTGACAAATTAATTAATCAAGCCAGTTTTTTTAATTTTCAAATGAAAATGTGCAAAGATTTTTTTTATGAAATACGAGCAGTAAAGCGTGTTATTCAGGTGTACGTGGCGTATGAGTAACTTTCTTTCCTGCTCATTTTTCACACAATTCATTTTCATTTGACCACTCATTATTTCGTATTTATCCATAGATTTTCTTCATCAGTAACTTGATTTTCGTTTTTCTAACAGAACAGGCTTTAGTACAAATGCAAAAATTTTCACAGAACCTGTTATTTTTTAAATTTTTCTTCTGTTAAATTTAAATTTTTTATTAGGAAATTCAAAAAGCTGGAATGATTAATTAATTTGTCAGAAACTATAAGCTCTATCTGAAAGTGATGTATATACGGTTTATGAAGAATTTCATTGTCTTTCATTTGCCGTAGTTTATATTAAGATCTTTAAATTTGTTCGTAAGATATACGTGATTTAAGAGAACCAATTTTTGCTTTAAGCTGAATAACGGTAAAATGCAAATATCTCGAAAATGTCTCCATAAACAAAAAATTTACTCAATTTTCTGAATCACCGAGCAATTCTACATAGGAATTGGATAGTGGCGTCTGGAGAACCAAATCCAAATTAAAATTTGTGATCCAGTATTTTCGCGGAATAAACCTTCTTAATATGGCATACAAGGTCCTATCGGCGATACTGTGTTAAAGACTGCAGCCGTTCATGGACCAGCTGATTGGAGGCTTGAGACCTGGTAAGTATACTATTGACTAGATTTTCACAGCAGATCAACTCTTGGAGAAGACACTAGATGAGGAAATCGACACACACCATCTTTTTGTCGATTTTAAAGCTGCTTTTGATAGCACGAAGAGGAGCTTCCTGTACGACGCCATGTCCAAATTTGGGATACCCCAAAAACTAATGCGGCTATATAGAGTGACGTTGAGCGCAACCTTCAACTCCATTCACATTGGGAACGACATCACCGCGTCGTTTGAGACCAAACAGGGTTTTATACAAGGCAATTCACTCTCGTGCGACTTTTGCAAACTGATGCTGGAAAGTGTCACAAGAGCTGCCATTCGGAATCGCAGCGGCACCATATATAGCAAAAGAATGATGCTGCTGACGTATGCAGATGATATCGATATCGTGGGTCTGAGGCAAAAGGAACTTAACTGCAGCATTTTCCAGTTTAGAAAAAGAAGCTAAAGAGGTTGATCTAGCGTTGAACGACGGCAGGACAAAGTACCTCTTGGCAACATATAAAGAGTCCACGCTTTTCGGGACACACGTCACTGTTGGCAGCTATAACTTTGAAGTAGTGAAGGACTTTGTCTACCTAGGATCCAGCATAAACACCACCAACAACGTCAGCCTGGAGATCAAGCGAAGAATAACTCTTGCCAACAGGTGCCACTTTGGGCTCGGTAGGCAATTGAAAAGCAGAGCCCTCTCTCGACGAACGAAGGTCACGTTCTATAAATTTCTCATCATGCTAGTCCTTTTATATGGCGCAGAAGCTTGGACGATGTTGAACAAAGATTGGACATGTTGTACGCATGGATGACTACGCTTCTGTGAAAACAATGGAAGGACCAAGTGAAGAAGGACCTGTCTACGCTCGGGATAACCAACTGGCGCAAATTTTCACAGGAGAGATGCAATTGGAGAAGCCTTTTGGTCTCGGCCCAAGCCGACAACGGTTGAAGTGCCAAATAAGAAGAAAAATAATTGAATAGTATTTAATAGAGTTGTTGTTTTTTTTGCAACCGATCTACTGAAGTTTAAAAATGTTTGCATATGTCTGCACAAAAACCCAATTAGGCAAAGGTCACAGGCAAACGATCAACGTTGCGTATGAGTAACTTTTGCAAATGGCAAATTTTCGGCAATAAATCAAGCTACTAGTGCGACAATAAAAAGCAATTTAAAGTGAGCAAAGCGTGTAACAGAGAAAATGTATATGCAGCATACACCTAAAACTATTATTTTCNAAGGACCTGTCTACGCTCGGGATAACCAACTGGCGCAAATTTTCACAGGAGAGATGCAATTGGAGAAGCCTTTTGGTCTCGGCCCAAGCCGACAACGGTTGAAGTGCCAAATAAGAAGAAAAATAATTGAATAGTATTTAATAGAGTTGTTGTTTTTTTGCAACCGATCTACTGAAGTTTAAAAATATTTCCATATGTCTGCACAAAAACCCAATTAGGGCAAAGGTCACAGGCAAACGATCAACGTTGCGTATGAGTAACTTTTGCAAATGGCAAATTTTCGGCAATAAATCAAGCTACTAGTGCGACAATAAAAAGCAATTTAAAGTGAGCAAAGCGTGTAACAGAGAAAATGTATATGCAGCATACACCTAAAACTATTATTTTCAGCTGAATATACATATGTACACATACATACAAGCGTACGTTTATTTATGTACAGGCATACTTTAGTATGTGCAAATACTATTTGGTGTAGTGTTCGGTTAACCAGCTGTGGTAAAAATAAAAGAAATGCGATTTTAGACAAATGACCAGCAGATTTACTTCAGCATATTTCTCTCATTTTATTGTTAATTTCTCGATGGCACTTTTCTCCNGCAACCGATCTACTGAAGTTTAAAAATATTTCCATATGTCTGCACAAAAACCCAATTAGGGCAAAGGTCACAGGCAAACGATCAACGTTGCGTATGAGTAACTTTTGCAAATGGCAAATTTTCGGCAATAAATCAAGCTACTAGTGCGACAATAAAAAGCAATTTAAAGTGAGCAAAGCGTGTAACAGAGAAAATGTATATGCAGCATACACCTAAAACTATTATTTTCAGCTGAATATACATATGTACACATACATACAAACGTACGTTTATTTATGTACAGGCATACTTTAGTATGTGCAAATACTATTTGGTGTAGTGTTCGGTTAACCAGCTGTGGTAAAAATAAAAGAAATGCGATTTTAGACAAATGACCAGCAGATTTACTTCAGCATATTTCTCTCATTTTATTGTTAATTTCTCGATGGCACTTTTCTCCTCCTCTTGCTCAATGCAAGCTGTCTATTACAGTTACGACAATTGAGATTTAAGAGTTAAATGAATGGTTTGTTAAAAAAAAAAAAGTTGACAAAACGAAGGAGGAAACCTGAAATATTCGAAGCGAGGTAGAGAATTAGTATTTTGGCAGCAGCAAAGCAACATGAGCTTATGTACATAATAATGGCATGGAATTAAATTGGAATACGCAGATGGCAAGGAGAATAGGTTTTTACAATTATATGTATGTATGTATGTAGTTGCAAGCACATTTAAAAAGATGTCTATCCCAACAACAATTTCAGTAACTCTTTTTAAAAATAACTTAAAGTAAGTTTGCTAGAACAAACGTTAAATAAGCGTTTTTATACCCGAGCGCAATTGTGTACAAGGGTATTATAACTTTGTTCACATAGCGGTTGATTGTAACAGGAAAAACGAATCGAGATAGATATAGACAAATGTATACATAAATTATCAGAATGAAAAGAGAAATCGATTTAAGGGTGACTGTCCGCCCTCCCGTTCGTCCTCCCGTCCGTCCGTGCACACGATAACTCGAGTAAAAATTCAGATATCTTAACGAAATTTGGTACGTGTACTGTAACCACACCTACCTACCAGACAACGGCAGTTTTCAGGAATACGAAAACTGCGATATTTTAGTAACTAATGAAGATTATGCACTCAAAATTGATATTTACAATAATTTTTAAACAAAAATTCAGAATATTATAAATTTTAAGAGTATGGGCGTAGCCACGTCCACTTATGGTTACATGTGTGTATCTTGGTAACCGCTGCACCAATTTCTCCCAAACTTGGCACAGTTCGCACAACATACCAAATGGCCGAAAATTTTAAAAATCGGACAATAACCACGCCCACATCCCATATAACGGTAATTTAGAGAAATACAAAATCATCGATAAATCAGTAAATATTAAAGCTAATTTATTCAAAATTGATGCTTGCAATAATTCTTTACCAAGAAATATCTTTACGATGAAAATTTGGAAAATGGGCGTGGCACCGCCCACTTATGATCACATATTTGTATATCGGTAACCGTTCTACCAATTTGTACCAAACTCGGTATGGCTATTGTGCGCGCCACATAGAAGCAAAACGTTGAAAATTATTGAAATTGGACTAAAATACGCCCACATTTTGTATAACGGTAAATTTCGAGATTTCAAAATTTAAGAACGCTTATTTACTCAAAATTGAAACTAACTCGAATTTAAGCTTTTTTACTTGTTAAATTTTGAACCTATAAAAAAAAATAGCTCTTATTGATCTGTCACAAGTTTTCAGTTTTCTTGAGGCCTTTCTGTACTTTCCAGGACTTAAGGGATTTTAGTCGGAACTTTTTTGGGTATGAGAAAAATTTTGACTTACAAAAATAAAAGCAAAAATTATCGGTATATCTTTCTCAAAATAAAATAAGTCACTAGTTGATTCAATTTGTTTACCTTTTTATAAAACCAATACTCCTATGCTCACTGATGACTTTAAAATACTTATGTATACGCAGTACCGTGATACAAAAAAGAAGGTAGTTTCAATAAACAACTTTTTGATTAAAAAGCAGATTTTTGACAATTGCTCAATTGTGAAAAATTCTAAGCGGCCTTACCCAATTTAAATTTATTGGTGGAGGGGATTTTATATCATAAATTTGGAGTTATAAATATTAAAGTTGTATCAACCTTTACCTTTTAAAAATATTTAATATCTTATCTTAAAAATTTTTGAATTTCACATTAAATTCGATAACCACTTGCCAAAATCATTATTGTCAGATTGATAAAATTTTAGTGAACACATTTTCGGTGATACTGCAAAACATTCTATGTCCCTTATTACCTCTGGCGCTTAATTGATCTGTATCTGATCGCATCTGGCAATCGTTCATCTTCATCAACCAAAGGTAAACAGTTTCGTCATTCGTTTATTAGGGTGTAACGATTTGCAGATGCATTCCGGTGCAAGTTAAAGACCATCTAAGTGTCAACGGTACTAATAGACATAGAGCGTTTTGCAGTATCACCGACGATATTTTACATCCTTTTAGTGTCCTTATGTCATCTGATTATTTCACAATATATGTATCTAACCAAAACTATTACCATGATACGATTGTTTCTGATATATTTCAGACACTGAATTACATATTTCGATGTGTTGTTTTAATACATATTGTCTTTATCCATTTAACTGCATGTCTTTCAAGTAACTTGAAAGTGGAAATTACCTTGGGACGCAAGGGCTTCATGACTTTCAGAGAAGTCAATATTTTCCATTTCAAGTATATTTTGACAATATCGTTGTTCCGTTTGGTAAAAATATATGCATATATTTTACTGTTCAATATTGGTGAAGGTGTGAAATATAATTAATTATTTATTGTTAGTATGTAAGCCTAGAACTACAATTATCAACTTATTGGGTATTAGTCCTTTTCTCATTCCAAACCAAAGGGGGAAACGTTCGGTTATATGTGGAATGGATTTGGCGAGGGGAGCGGATGCGGAGGGGGTGTGGCACATAAAAGAGAACAAACTTTAAGAAAAATCACCTTTTCCTTCTCCGACCACTCTGCAGGCCCCTAGGGATCTATTGGAAAATGGGATAAAATTATCATTTTGACAGAGAAAATGTAGACTCGGGTTATGCCAACCAAAGGATTTTTGCGCAAAATATCTTTCTGCGTTGTAAGTCTTCGGCCGCGCTTAGAAAAAGTAACCCTCATCAGTCCAACTCCGGCTACGCTGACCCCAGCATCTTTTACAAATAAGTCCATATTTCAAACCGAATTCATTAATAAATTTTTATTCGAAAGTTTGAAGTCTTTATTTAAAACTAACGTTTAATCGTTTGACCACACGCGTAAGTTAAATTTATTGATTCGGGTTACGCGTTTGAAAACAATAACCCAAAATTATTGTGCAAATAACCGAACCGTACCCAACAAAATACCTTTTGCTTGTTCAAATTTCGAACAAAATGGTTTTTAAATAAACAAAAAGTTAATAATAAAATTTTAAGGATTTTAGATATTGGGTATGGTAGCACGAAATGTCACAATCTGCTTAATTGTCAAGTTGTTAATATGGCGACGAAAAAGTGACAATGGAGCTACCTTCTTTTTCTTATCATGCGCAGTACTTTCTAAAAGTCAATCGAGTCCCTCCATGGTCTTTTCTTTCTATTTATAGTGGGTACTACAGCCACCTAAGCATTCGAAACTGATCTGAAAATGTCTGGCCTGCCTCTCAATTACATCGGAGCACTTTTTATTGGGCTCATTTGGGTTCTAGGCCACAACGACATTGCGGAAAACTGTATGCAAAGCCTAAGATGGATGGGAGCCGGATGAATGAGCTCCTGGCGCTTGCATCTATTTCTGTTGGTCGAGGTTCTGATACGTCCCTGATTGATATTCACGCAGTAAGGTACCTTACTTGATTACTCTTGCCGCAGCTGCTAGCACGCTGATTGATTGGAATCAGCTTACACATCCTATTAGAGGTTCTGCCTTCGCGAGGCTAAAGTTTTAATATTTTGGCTCCATTTTCTAACCAACCCAGAGAAGTTCTCGGGTATTAAAGTTAGCCGCATTCGTAATATTTTAATCGGTTTATTACGCTCTCCTATCCGGGACCACCATCGTAACCTACACTTAACTTACTAAACGAATTTGGCTGAGTCCTAAAAAGTATGGTAGTTCTATTGGATATTTGTGCCATGCACTTATTCACCTGATAATTCCATCGCACCATCTCTTCCAGCGACACCAGAGCACAAAGTACCTTAGATATTCCTGAGAATATTTCTCTCGAACACACCTTATCGGTTATTATGATTATCCATGCTGAAGTAACTTATATACATACATATATATGTGGTTTTGTACGATGAATAAGGGCCAACTATACTTCCAAAGTAGCACTTGTTAGCAAGGAGTGTTGACTTTTTTTAAACGTGCCCTTTATTTTGTATTATAATTTAAATAACAATTAATATCAAATGTTCAGTAATACTTTAGCTACGTTAAAAAACTTGTCTTTGTCTCCCGACTGCCAAAAAGTCAATCCCCATACTCGCCGGTCGATTCTCCGGACTTCTCCCGATTTCACATAGCAAATTAGAACAGCCAATCAGCGATCGCCACGATGACAGTGAGTTTCAAGTTGGTAAAAAACGTCAGAGGCCAAAGACGTTTCCGGATTTTGCAACACTCCCCCCTGGTGTATCCTGGCTAGGTTCCACCAATGCTTT